>NW_027464490.1:0-111122 GCF_050947455.1 Rhinoderma darwinii
GGTACTACACCTCTCAGCGTACTCTGACATGTAACTGTATTATTATGTGTGACTGTGGTACTACACCTCTCAGCCTACTCTATGACATGTAACTGTATTATTACGTGTGACTGTGGTACTACACCTCTCAGCGTACTCTGACATGTAACTGTATTATTACGTGTGACTGTAGTACTACACCTCTCAGCCTACTCTATGACAAGTAACTGTATTATTACGTGTGACTGTGGTACTAAACCTCTCAGCGTACTCTACGACATGTAACTGTATTATTATGTGTGACTGTGGTACTACACCTCTCAGCCTACTCTATGACACGTAACTGTATTATTATGTGTGACTGTGGTACTACACCTCTCAGCCTACTCTATGACATGTAACTGTATTATGTGTGACTGTGGTACTACACCGCTCAGCGTACTCTATGACATGTAACTGTATTATTATGTGTGACTGTGGTACTACACCTCTCAGCGTACTCTGACATGTAACTGTATTATTATGCGTGACTGTGGTACTACACCTCTCAGCGTACTCTATGACACGTAACTGTATTACAATGTGTGACTGTGGTACTACACCTCTCAGCGTACTCTCTGACATGTAACTGTATTATTATGTGTGACTGTGGTACTACACCTCTCAGCCTACTCTATGACATGTAACTGTATTATTATGCGTGACTGTGATACTACACCTCTCAGCCTACTCTATGACATGTAACTGTATTATTATGTGTGACTGTGGTACTACATCTCCCAGCGTACTCTATGACACGTAACTGTATTATTATGTGTGACTGTGGTACTACACCTCTCAGCGTACTCTGACATGTAACTGTATTATTACGTGTGACTGTAGTACTATACCTCTCAGCCTACTCTATGACAAGTAACTGTATTATTACGTGTGACTGTGGTACTACACCTCTCAGCGTACTCTACGACATGTAACTGTATTATTATGTGTGACTGTGGTACTACACCTCTCAGCCTACTCTATGACACGTAACTGTATTATTACGTGTGACTGTAGTACTACACCTCTCAGCGTACTCTATGACATGTAACTGTATTATGTGTGACTGTGGTACTACACCTCTCAGCGTACTCTGACATGTAACTGTATTATTACGTGTGACTGTAGTACTACACCTCTCAGCCTACTCTATGACACGTAACTGTATTATTACGTGTGACTGTGGTACTAAACCTCTCAGCGTACTCTACGACATGTAACTGTATTATTATGTGTGACTGTGGTACTACACCTCTCAGCGTACTCTATGACACCTAACTGTATTATTATGCGTGACTGTCGTACTACACCTCTCAGCGTACTCTATGACATGTAACTGTATTATTATGTGTGACTGTGGTACTACACCTCTCAGCGTACTCTATGACATGTAACTGTATTATTATGTGTGACTGTGGTACTACACCTCTCAGCGTACTCTATGACATGTAACTGTATTATTATGTGTGACTGTGGCACTACACCTCTCAGCCTACTCTATGACACGTAACTGTATTATTACGTGTGACTGTGGTACTACACCTCTCAGCGTACTCTATGACACGTAACTGTATTATTACGTGTGACTGTAGTACTACACCTCTCAGCCTACTCTATGACACGTAACTGTATTATTACGTGTGACTGTGGTACTAAACCTCTCAGCGTACTCTACGACATGTAACTGTATTATTATGTGTGACTGTGGTACTACATCTCCCAGCGTACTCTATGACACGTAACTGTATTATTATGTGTGACTGTGGTACTACACCTCTCAGCGTACTCTGACATGTAACTGTATTATTATGTGTGACTGTGGTACTACACCTCTCAGCGTACTCTACGACATGTAACTGTATTATTATGCGTGACTGTGGTACTACACCTCTCAGCCTATTCTATGACACGTAACTGTATTATTATGTGTGACTGTGGTACTACATCTCCCAGCGTACTCTATGACATTTAACTGTATTATTATGCGTGACTGTGATAGTACACCTCTCAGCCTACTCTATGACATGTAACTGTATTATTATGTATGACTGTGGTACTACAGCTCTCAGCGTACTCTATGACATGTAACTGTATTATTATGTATGACTGTGGTACTACACCTCTCAGCGTACTCTATGACACGTAACTGTATTATTATGTGTGACTGTGGTACTACACCTCTCATCGTACTCTATGACATGTAACTGTATTATTATGTGTGACTGTGGTACTACATCTCTCAGCGTACTCTATGACATGTAACTGTATTATTATGTGTGACTGTTGTACTACACCTCTCAGCGTACTCTATGAAATGTAACTGTATTATTATGTGTGACTGTGGTACTACACCTCTCAGCGTACTCTATGACATGTAACTGTATTATTATGTGTGACTGTGGTACTACACCTCTCAGCGTACTCTATGACATGTAACTGTATTATTATGTGTGACTGTGGTACTACACCTCTCAGCGTACTCTATGACACGTAACTGTATTATTATGCGTGACTGTGGTACTACACCTCTCAGCGTACTCTATGACATGTAACTGTATTATTACGTGTGACTGTAGTACTACACCTCTCAGCGTACTCTATGACATGTAACTGTATTATTATGTGTGACTGTGGTACTACACCACTCAGCGTACTCTATGACATGTAACTGTATTATTATGTGTGACTGTGGTACTACACCTCTCAGCGTACTCTATGACATGTAACTGTATTATTATGTGTGACTGTGGTACTACATCTCCCAGCGTACTCTATGACACGTAACTGTATTATTATGTGTGACTGTGGTGCTACACCTCTCAGCGTACTCTGACATGTAACTGTATTATTATGTGTGACTGTGGTACTACACCTCTCAGCGTACTCTGTGACATGTAACTGTATTATTACGTGTGACTGTGGTACTACACCTCTCAGCGTACTCTGACATGTAACTGTATTATTATGTGTGACTGTGGTACTACACCTCTCAGCGTACTCTGACATGTAACTGTATTATTATGTGTGACTGTAGTACTACACCTCTCAGCCTTCTCTATGACACGTAACTGTATTATTATGCGTGACTGTGGTACTACACCTCTCAGCGTACTCTATGACATGTAACTGTATTATTATGTGTGACTGTGGTACTACACCTCTCAGCGTACTCTATGACATGTAACTGTATTATGTGTGACTGTGGTACTACACCTCTCAGTGTACTCTATGACATGTAACTGTATTATTATGTGTGACTGTGGTACTACACCTCTCAGCGTACTCTATGACATGTAACTGTATTATTATGTGTGACTGTGGTACTACACCTCTCAGCGTACTCTGACATGTAACTTTATTATTATGTGTGACTGTAGTACTACACCTCTCAGCCTACTCTATGACACGTAACTGTATTATTATGCGTGACTGTGGTACTACACCTCTCATCGTACTCTATGACATGTAACTGTATTATTATGTATGACTGTGGTACTACACCTCTCAGCGTACTCTATGACATGTAACTGTATTATTATGTGTGACTGTGGTACTACACCGCTCAGCGTACTCTGACATGTAACTGTATTATTATGTGTGACTGTGGTACTACAACTCTCAGCGTACTCTATGACATGTAACTGTATTATTATGTGTGACTGTGGTACTACACCTCTCAGCGTACTCTGACATGTCACTGTATTATTATGTGTGACTGTGGTACTACACCTCTCAGCGTACTCTATGACATGTAACTGTATTATTATGTGTGACTGTGGTACTACACCTCTCAGCGTACTCTATGACATGTAACTGTATTATTATGCGTGACTGTGGTACTACACCTCTCAGCGTACTCTATGACATGTAACTGTATTATTATGTGTGACTGTGGTACTACACCTCTCAGCGTACTCTATGACATGTAACTGTATTATGTGTGACTGTGGTACTACACCTCTCAGTGTACTCTATGACATGTAACTGTATTATTATGTGTGACTGTGGTACTACACCTCTCAGCGTACTCTATGACATGTAACTGTATTATTATGTGTGACTGTGGTACTACACCTCTCAGCGTACTCTGACATGTAACTGTATTATTATGTGTGACTGTAGTACTACACCTCTCAGCCTACTCTATGACACGTAACTGTATTATTATGCGTGACTGTGGTACTACACCTCTCATCGTACTCTATGACATGTAACTGTATTATTATGTATGACTGTGGTACTACACCTCTCAGCGTACTCTATGACATGTAACTGTATTATTATGTGTGACTGTGGTACTACACCGCTCAGCGTACTCTGACATGTAACTGTATTATTATGTGTGACTGTGGTACTACAACTCTCAGCGTACTCTATGACATGTAACTGTATTATTATGTGTGACTGTGGTACTACACCTCTCAGCGTACTCTGACATGTCACTGTATTATTATGTGTGACTGTGGTACTACACCTCTCAGCGTACTCTATGACATGTAACTGTATTATTATGTGTGACTGTGGTACTACACCTCTCAGCGTACTCTATGACATGTAACTGTATTATTATGTGTGACTGTGGTACTACACCTCTCAGCGTACTCTATGACATGTAACTGTATTATTATGTGTGACTGTGGTACTACACCTCTCAGCGTACTCTATGACATGTAACTGTATTATTATGTGTGACTGTGGCACTACACCTCTCAGCCTACTCTATGACACGTAACTGTATTATTACGTGTGACTGTGGTACTACACCTCTCAGCGTACTCTATGACACGTAACTGTATTATTACGTGTGACTGTAGTACTACACCTCTCAGCCTACTCTATGACACGTAACTGTATTATTACGTGTGACTGTGGTACTAAACCTCTCAGCGTACTCTACGACATGTAACTGTATTATTATGTGTGACTGTGGTACTACATCTCCCAGCGTACTCTATGACACGTAACTGTATTATTACGTGTGACTGTGGTACTACACCTCTCAGCGTACTCTATGACACGTAACTGTATTATTACGTGTGACTGTAGTACTACACCTCTCAGCCTACTCTATGACACGTAACTGTATTATTACGTGTGACTGTGGTACTAAACCTCTCAGCGTACTCTACGACATGTAACTGTATTATTATGTGTGACTGTGGTACTACATCTCCCAGCGTACTCTATGACACGTAACTGTATTATTATGTGTGACTGTGGTACTACACCTCTCAGCGTACTCTGACATGTAACTGTATTATTATGTGTGACTGTGGTACTACACCTCTCAGCGTACTCTACGACATGTAACTGTATTATTATGCGTGACTGTGGTACTACACCTCTCAGCCTATTCTATGACACGTAACTGTATTATTATGTGTGACTGTGGTACTACATCTCCCAGCGTACTCTATGACATTTAACTGTATTATTATGCGTGACTGTGATAGTACACCTCTCAGCCTACTCTATGACATGTAACTGTATTATTATGTGTGACTGTGGTACTACACCTCTCAGCGTACTCTATGACATGTAACTGTATTATTATGTGTGACTGTGGCACTACACCTCTCAGCCTACTCTATGACACGTAACTGTATTATTACGTGTGACTGTGGTACTACACCTCTCAGCGTACTCTATGACACGTAACTGTATTATTACGTGTGACTGTAGTACTACACCTCTCAGCCTACTCTATGACACGTAACTGTATTATTACGTGTGACTGTGGTACTAAACCTCTCAGCGTACTCTACGACATGTAACTGTATTATTATGTGTGACTGTGGTACTACATCTCCCAGCGTACTCTATGACACGTAACTGTATTATTACGTGTGACTGTGGTACTACACCTCTCAGCGTACTCTATGACACGTAACTGTATTATTACGTGTGACTGTAGTACTACACCTCTCAGCCTACTCTATGACACGTAACTGTATTATTACGTGTGACTGTGGTACTAAACCTCTCAGCGTACTCTACGACATGTAACTGTATTATTATGTGTGACTGTGGTACTACATCTCCCAGCGTACTCTATGACACGTAACTGTATTATTATGTGTGACTGTGGTACTACACCTCTCAGCGTACTCTGACATGTAACTGTATTATTATGTGTGACTGTGGTACTACACCTCTCAGCGTACTCTACGACATGTAACTGTATTATTATGCGTGACTGTGGTACTACACCTCTCAGCCTATTCTATGACACGTAACTGTATTATTATGTGTGACTGTGGTACTACATCTCCCAGCGTACTCTATGACATTTAACTGTATTATTATGCGTGACTGTGATAGTACACCTCTCAGCCTACTCTATGACATGTAACTGTATTATTATGTATGACTGTGGTACTACAGCTCTCAGCGTACTCTATGACATGTAACTGCATTATTATGTATGACTGTGGTACTACACCTCTCAGCGTACTCTATGACACGTAACTGTATTATTATGTGTGACTGTGGTACTACACCTCTCATCGTACTCTATGACATGTAACTGTATTATTATGTGTGACTGTGGTACTACATCTCTCAGCGTACTCTATGACATGTAACTGTATTATTATGTGTGACTGTTGTACTACACCTCTCAGCGTACTCTATGAAATGTAACTGTATTATTATGTGTGACTGTGGTACTACACCTCTCAGCGTACTCTATGACATGTAACTGTATTATTATGTGTGACTGTGGTACTACACCTCTCAGCGTACTCTATGACATGTAACTGTATTATTATGTGTGACTGTGGTACTACACCTCTCAGCGTACTCTATGACACGTAACTGTATTATTATGCGTGACTGTGGTACTACACCTCTCAGCGTACTCTATGACATGTAACTGTATTATTACGTGTGACTGTAGTACTACACCTCTCAGCGTACTCTATGACATGTAACTGTATTATTATGTGTGACTGTGGTACTACACCACTCAGCGTACTCTATGACATGTAACTGTATTATTATGTGTGACTGTGGTACTACACCTCTCAGCGTACTCTATGACATGTAACTGTATTATTATGTGTGACTGTGGTACTACATCTCCCAGCGTACTCTATGACACGTAACTGTATTATTATGTGTGACTGTGGTGCTACACCTCTCAGCGTACTCTGACATGTAACTGTATTATTATGTGTGACTGTGGTACTACACCTCTCAGCGTACTCTGTGACATGTAACTGTATTATTACGTGTGACTGTGGTACTACACCTCTCAGCGTACTCTGACATGTAACTGTATTATTATGTGTGACTGTGGTACTACACCTCTCAGCGTACTCTGACATGTAACTGTATTATTATGTGTGACTGTAGTACTACACCTCTCAGCCTTCTCTATGACACGTAACTGTATTATTATGCGTGACTGTGGTACTACACCTCTCAGCGTACTCTATGACATGTAACTGTATTATTATGTGTGACTGTGGTACTACACCTCTCAGCGTACTCTATGACATGTAACTGTATTATGTGTGACTGTGGTACTACACCTCTCAGTGTACTCTATGACATGTAACTGTATTATTATGTGTGACTGTGGTACTACACCTCTCAGCGTACTCTATGACATGTAACTGTATTATTATGTGTGACTGTGGTACTACACCTCTCAGCGTACTCTGACATGTAACTTTATTATTATGTGTGACTGTAGTACTACACCTCTCAGCCTACTCTATGACACGTAACTGTATTATTATGCGTGACTGTGGTACTACACCTCTCATCGTACTCTATGACATGTAACTGTATTATTATGTATGACTGTGGTACTACACCTCTCAGCGTACTCTATGACATGTAACTGTATTATTATGTGTGACTGTGGTACTACACCGCTCAGCGTACTCTGACATGTAACTGTATTATTATGTGTGACTGTGGTACTACAACTCTCAGCGTACTCTATGACATGTAACTGTATTATTATGTGTGACTGTGGTACTACACCTCTCAGCGTACTCTGACATGTCACTGTATTATTATGTGTGACTGTGGTACTACACCTCTCAGCGTACTCTATGACATGTAACTGTATTATTATGTGTGACTGTGGTACTACACCTCTCAGCGTACTCTATGACATGTAACTGTATTATTATGCGTGACTGTGGTACTACACCTCTCAGCGTACTCTATGACATGTAACTGTATTATTATGTGTGACTGTGGTACTACACCTCTCAGCGTACTCTATGACATGTAACTGTATTATGTGTGACTGTGGTACTACACCTCTCAGTGTACTCTATGACATGTAACTGTATTATTATGTGTGACTGTGGTACTACACCTCTCAGCGTACTCTATGACATGTAACTGTATTATTATGTGTGACTGTGGTACTACACCTCTCAGCGTACTCTGACATGTAACTGTATTATTATGTGTGACTGTAGTACTACACCTCTCAGCCTACTCTATGACACGTAACTGTATTATTATGCGTGACTGTGGTACTACACCTCTCATCGTACTCTATGACATGTAACTGTATTATTATGTATGACTGTGGTACTACACCTCTCAGCGTACTCTATGACATGTAACTGTATTATTATGTGTGACTGTGGTACTACACCGCTCAGCGTACTCTGACATGTAACTGTATTATTATGTGTGACTGTGGTACTACAACTCTCAGCGTACTCTATGACATGTAACTGTATTATTATGTGTGACTGTGGTACTACACCTCTCAGCGTACTCTGACATGTCACTGTATTATTATGTGTGACTGTGGTACTACACCTCTCAGCGTACTCTATGACATGTAACTGTATTATTATGTGTGACTGTGGTACTACACCTCTCAGCGTACTCTATGACATGTAACTGTATTATTATGCGGGACTGTGGCACTACACCTCTCAGCGTACTCTATGACACGTAACTGTATTATTACGTGTGACTGTGGTACTACACCTCTCAGCATACTCTATGACATGTAACTGTATTATTATGTGTGACTGTGGTACTACACCTCTCAGCCTTCTCTATGACACGTAACTGTATTATTATGTGTGACTGTGGTACTACACCTCTCAGCGTACTCTATGACATGTAACTGTATTATGTGTGACTGTGGTACTACACCTCTCAGCCTACTCTATGACATGTAACTGTATTATTATGTGTGACTGTGGTACTACACCTCTCAGCGTACTCTATGACATGTAACTGTATTATTATGTGTGACTGTGGTACTACACCTCTCAGCCTACTCTATGACACGTAACTGTATTATTACGTGTGACTGTGGTACTACACCTCTCAGCGTACTCTATGACACGTAACTGTATTATTACGTGTGACTGTAGTGCTACACCTCTCAGCCTACTCTATGACACGTAACTGTATTATTACGTGTGACTGTGGTACTACACCTCTCAGCGTACTCTATGACATGTAACTGTATTGTTACGTGTGACTGTGGTACTACACCTCTCAGCGTACTCTGACATGTAACTGTATTATTACGTGTGACTGTAGTACTACACCTCTCAGCGTACTCTATGACATGTAACTGTATTATTATGCGTGACTGTGGTACTACACCTCTCAGCGTACTCTATGACATGTAACTGTATTATTATGTGTGACTGTGGTACTACACCTCTCAGCCTACTCTATGACACGTAACTGTATTATTACGTGTGACTGTGGTACTACACCTCTCAGCGTACTCTACGACATGTAACTGTATTATTATGTGTGACTGTGGTACTACACCTCTCAGCGTACTCTATGACACCTAACTGTATTATTATGCGTGACTGTCGTACTACACCTCTCAGCGTACTCTATGACATGTAACTGTATTATTATGTGTGACTGTGGTACTACACCTCTCAGCCTAGTCTATGACACGTAACTGTATTATTACGTGTGACTGTAGTACTACACCTCTCAGCGTACTCTATGACATGTAACTGTATTATTTTGTGTGACTGTGGTACTACACCTCTCAGCCCACTCTATGACATGTAACTGTATTATTATGTGTGACTGTGGTACTACACCTCTCAGCGTACTCTATGACATGTAACTGTATTATTATGTGTGACTGTGGTACTACACCTCTCAGCGTACTCTGACATGTAACTGTATTATTATGTGTGACTGTAGTACTACACCTCTCAGCCTACTCTATGACACGTAACTGTATTATTATGCGTGACTGTGGTACTACACCTCTCATCGTACTCTATGACATGTAACTGTATTATTATGTATGACTGTGGTACTACACCTCTCAGCGTACTCTATGACATGTAACTGTATTATTATGTGTGACTGTGGTACTACACCGCTCAGCGTACTCTGACATGTAACTGTATTATTATGTGTGACTGTGGTACTACAACTCTCAGCGTACTCTATGACATGTAACTGTATTATTATGTGTGACTGTGGTACTACACCTCTCAGCGTACTCTGACATGTCACTGTATTATTATGTGTGACTGTGGTACTACACCTCTCAGCGTACTCTATGACATGTAACTGTATTATTATGTGTGACTGTGGTACTACACCTCTCAGCGTACTCTATGACATGTAACTGTATTATTATGCGTGACTGTGGTACTACACCTCTCAGCGTACTCTATGACATGTAACTGTATTATTATGTGTGACTGTGGTACTACACCTCTCAGCGTACTCTATGACATGTAACTGTATTATGTGTGACTGTGGTACTACACCTCTCAGTGTACTCTATGACATGTAACTGTATTATTATGTGTGACTGTGGTACTACACCTCTCAGCGTACTCTATGACATGTAACTGTATTATTATGTGTGACTGTGGTACTACACCTCTCAGCGTACTCTGACATGTAACTGTATTATTATGTGTGACTGTAGTACTACACCTCTCAGCCTACTCTATGACACGTAACTGTATTATTATGCGTGACTGTGGTACTACACCTCTCATCGTACTCTATGACATGTAACTGTATTATTATGTATGACTGTGGTACTACACCTCTCAGCGTACTCTATGACATGTAACTGTATTATTATGTGTGACTGTGGTACTACACCGCTCAGCGTACTCTGACATGTAACTGTATTATTATGTGTGACTGTGGTACTACAACTCTCAGCGTACTCTATGACATGTAACTGTATTATTATGTGTGACTGTGGTACTACACCTCTCAGCGTACTCTGACATGTCACTGTATTATTATGTGTGACTGTGGTACTACACCTCTCAGCGTACTCTATGACATGTAACTGTATTATTATGTGTGACTGTGGTACTACACCTCTCAGCGTACTCTATGACATGTAACTGTATTATTATGCGGGACTGTGGCACTACACCTCTCAGCGTACTCTATGACACGTAACTGTATTATTACGTGTGACTGTGGTACTACACCTCTCAGCATACTCTATGACATGTAACTGTATTATTATGTGTGACTGTGGTACTACACCTCTCAGCCTTCTCTATGACACGTAACTGTATTATTATGTGTGACTGTGGTACTACACCTCTCAGCGTACTCTATGACATGTAACTGTATTATGTGTGACTGTGGTACTACACCTCTCAGCCTACTCTATGACATGTAACTGTATTATCATGTGTGACTGTGGTACTACACCTCTCAGCGTACTCTATGACATGTAACTGTATTATTATGTGTGACTGTGGTACTACACCTCTCAGCCTACTCTATGACACGTAACTGTATTATTACGTGTGACTGTGGTACTACACCTCTCAGCGTACTCTATGACACGTAACTGTATTATTACGTGTGACTGTAGTGCTACACCTCTCAGCCTACTCTATGACACGTAACTGTATTATTACGTGTGACTGTGGTACTACACCTCTCAGCGTACTCTATGACATGTAACTGTATTATTACGTGTGACTGTGGTACTACACCTCTCAGCGTACTCTGACATGTAACTGTATTATTACGTGTGACTGTAGTACTACACCTCTCAGCGTACTCTATGACATGTAACTGTATTATTATGCGTGACTGTGGTACTACACCTCTCAGCGTACTCTATGACATGTAACTGTATTATTATGTGTGACTGTGGTCAGGGCCGCCATCAGGGGGGTATTAGGGGTAGTGGTGTGAGGGGCCCGGCCAAACCTAATTGAAAGGGGGGCCCGGCAACTGCCTCGACATTCTTTTGGTAGGAAAAAACGGGCCCCTGCAATGGGGCCCGTTTTTTTCACCAAAAGAATGTCGTGAGCTGCTGCTGCTGCTGCTGCTGCAGCGGGCCCCCTCCCCTCGTCATGGGGGGCCGTCAAACCGTCCGCCCGCGCGCGCGCACCCGATCGCGCGCACAATGAAACTCCCGCGCGTGCGCACTCGCGAGCGCGCATCCACGAACGCCCGCACTGGAGACCGCCCGCGCGCGCACCCGCGATCGACCGCGCGCGCACCCGCGATCGACCGCGCGCGCACCCGCGACCGGCCGCCCGCGAACGAAGCGCGCGCAGCCGCGGACCCACATGGACAAAACTTACCTGGAGCCTGGCTGGAGGTGAAGGACTGGACGTCTGGACCGAAGACCTCTCCTGGAAGACATCGCCGGAAGAGGACTGGAGTGGGAGCAGCTCTTCTGACAGTGAGTAAATTATCTCAAAGTGTTGTTTATGTATGGCCCTGTTCACACAGTATTTTGCAGGCAAAAAAAAATCTGCCTCAAAATTCCTTAAAGAATTTTGAGGCAGATTTTGCCCTGCCCACACTATCTTGCCGCGTTTTTTTGCTGCGTTTTTTGCCCGCGGCGATTGAGGACAGCAGACAAAAAACGCAGCGAAAAATGCATTTTCTGCCTCCCATTGATTTCGATGGCAGGTCAGAGGCGGAACCGCGGCAAGAAAGGACGTGCTGCTTTTTCTTTTTTCCGCGACTGGCTCCCATTGATTTCAGATTAAATCAATGTGAGGCGGTTTTGGAAGTTTTTTGGTGCTGATTCTGACGCAGTGTCCGAGTCAATATCAAGGCCCAAAAACTCTGCGAACTGGGCCTTATTGTTAGGGCTTATTCAGACGAACGTGTAATACGTCCGTGCAACGCGCGTGATTTTCACGCGCCTCGCACAGACCTATGTTACTCTATGGTGCCGTGCGGACTGTCAGTGATTTTCACGCAGCGTGTGTCCGCTGCGTAAAACTCACGGCATGTCCTATATTTGTGCATTGTTCGCGCATCACGCACCCATTGAAGTCAATGGGTGGGTGAAAATCCCGCCCAGCACTTGCGCAGCCGTATAAACTATGAATGAAAACAGAAAAGCACCACGTGCTACAAACATACAAACAGAGTGTCATAATGATGGCGGCTGCGCGAAAATCACGCAGCCGCGCATCATACGCTGCTGACACACGGAGCTGTTATGGACCTTTTGCATGCGCAAAACGCCACGTTTTTTGCGCGTGCAAAAAGCACACGCTTGTGTAAATCCGGCCTTAGGGTAGGAACACACTAGGCATGAACACTGCGGATTTTATGCAACACATTTTATTGTGGAAAATCCGCAGCGTATCACAGTCGCAGCCGAGTGGGTGAGATATGAACAAATCTCATCCACACGCTGCAAAAATAATGGACCTGCAGTGTGACTTTTTGGCTTTTTAAGTCGCATGTCAATGTATTCTGTGGAATCGCTGCTCCTCTGTTGCGGAAATGCTGCGCTTCTGCCGCAAAAATCACAAATGAGAAGAAAAAAAAGGTACTTTTTTAAATTGATAAAGTTTAGACTTGCCCCGGCCGTAGTCCTGGTGACGCGATCCTCTATTCTTAGCGCAGCCCGGCCTCCTGTCATGACGTTTCATCCCATGTGACTGCTGCAGCGGTCACATGGTCTACAGCGTCATCCCAGGAGGCGGGGCTACGTTCAGAAGAGAGAGATGCGTCACCAGGACTACGGCCCTGGCAAGTCTAAACTTTTTTTTCCCTGCAGGATTCCCGCAGCGGACACGCCTCACCAAACCTGCGCCACTATTTGGTGCGGTTTTGCTGGCGGAATTCTCTGCGGCTCCCGGGATAAGCGGTGTAGTTTTACTCAGCATATCCGCCTAGTGTGTCCCTTATGATGTCGCTCCTGGAGCTGCTGCCGCTCTCTAAATAGGCCGTTGGTTCAGTAGAATTTGGAATTATTTTTTTTTGCGAACCAGCTTAAAAAAATCCAAAACTTTTGTGTTAGGGCCTGTTCACATCACTGTTCGCTTCCGTTCCGGGGTTCCTTCTGAGGTTTCTGTCGGGTGAACCCCGCAACGGAAAGTGAAAGTGACAGCACAGCTTCCGTTTCAGTCACCATTGATCTCAATGGTGACGGAAACATCGCTAATGGTTTCCGTTCGTCACCATTCCGGCTGGTTTTCGGACGGAATTAATAGCGCAGTCGACTGCGCTAATGGTGATGGAAACGGAAGCTGTGCTATCACTTTCACTTTCCGTTGCGGGGTTCACCCGACAGAAACCTCAGACGGAACCCCGGAGCGGAAGCGAACGGTGATGTGAACAGGCCCTAACACAAAAGTTTTGTATTTTTTTAAGCTGGTTCACAAAAAAAAATAATTCCAAATTCTACTGGACCAACTGCCTATTTAGAGAGCGGCAGCAGCTCCAGGAGCGACATCATAAGGGACACACTAGGCGGATATGCGGAGTAAAACTACACCGCTTATCCCGGGAGCCGCAGGGAATTCTGCCCGCAAAACCGCACCAAATAGTGGCGCAGGTTTCGTGAGGCGTGTCCGCTGCGGGAATCCTGCAGGGAAAAAAAAGTTTAGACTTACCCCGGCCGTAGTTTAGGTGACGCATCTCTCTCTTCTGAACGTAGCCCCGCCTCCTGGGATGACGCTGTAGACCATGTGACCGCTGCAGCAGTCACATGGGATGAAACGTCATGACAGGAGGCGGGGCTGCGCTAAGAATAGAGGATCGCGTCACCAGGACTACGGCCGGGGCAAGTCTAAACTTTTTTATAAATTTAAAAAAGTGCCTTTTTTTTTTTTCTCATTTGTGATTTTTGCGGCAGAACCGCAGCATTTCCGCAACAGAGGAGCGGCGATTCCACAGAATACATTGACACGCTGCGGCTTAAAAAGCCAAAAGCCACACGGCAGGTCCATTATTTTTTGCAGCGTGTGGATGAGATTTGTTCACATCTGACCCCCTCGGCTGCGACTGTGATACGCTGCGGATTTTACACAATAAAATGTGTTGCATAAAATCCGCAGCGTTCATGCCTAGTGTGTTCCTACCCTAAGGCCGGATTTACACAAGCGTGTGCTTTTTGCGCGCGCAAAAACGTGGCGTTTTGCGCTTGCAAAAGGTCCATAACAGCTCCGTGTGTCAGCAGCGTATGATGCGCGGCTGCGTGATTTTCGCGCAGCCGCCATCATTATGACACTCTGTTTGTATGTTTGTAGCACGCGGTGCTTTTCTGTTTTCATTCATAGTTTATACGGCTGCGGAAGTGCTGGGCGTGATTTTCACGCACCCATTGACTTCAATGGGTGCGTGATGCGCGAACAGCGCACAAATATCGGACATGTCGTGAGTTTTACGCAGCGGACACACGGACACACGCTGCGTGAAAATCACTGACAGTCTGCACGGCCCCATAGAGTAACATAGGTCCGTGCGAGGCGCGTGAAAATCACTGACAGTCTGCGCGGCCCCATAGAGTAACATAGGTCCGTGCGAGGCGTGAAAATCACGCACGTTGCACGGATGTATTACACGTTCGTCTGAATAAGCCCTAACAATAAGGCCCAGTTCACAGAGTTTTTGGGCCTTGATATTGACTCGGACACTGCGTCAGAATCAGCACCAAACAACTTCCAAAACCGCCTCCCATTGATTTAATCTGAAATCAATGGGAGCCAGTCGCGGAAAAAAGAAAAAGCAGCACGTCCTTTCTTGCCGCGGTTCTGCCTCTGACCTCCCATCGAAATCAATGGGAGGCAGAAAATGCATTTTTCGCTGCGTTTTCTGTCTGCTGTCCTCAATCGCCGCGAGCAAAAAACGCAGCAAAAAAACGCGGCAAGATAGTGTGGGCAGGTCAAAATCTGCCTCAAAATTCGGTGCGCGGTTCCAGGCGGTCGCCGGTGCGCATGCGCGGGAGTTTGCGGGTGCGCGTGATCGGTCGCACAGGCAGCGGTGTTTGACGGCCCCCATGCTACCCAGGGCCGCCATCAGGGGGGTATTAGGGGTACTGATGTGAGAGGCCCGGCCAAACCTAATTGAAAGGGGGGCCCGCAGCTCATGACATTCTTTTGGTGAAAAAAACGGGCCCCATTGCAGGGGCCTGTTTTTTTTTCTACCAAAGGCAAGTCGCGGCAGTTTGCCGGGCCCCCCTTTCAATTAGGTTTGGCCGGGCCTCTCACATCAGTACCCATAATACCCCCCCTGATGGCGGCCCTGGGTACCATGATATAGTACTGGACGGAGTACCGTTAACAGGCGGTGCCACGGTAGGGGGGCCCAGAAAATGTAGCTGTAGGGGGCCCTGAAATTCCTGATGGCGGCCCTGACTGTGGTACTACACCTCTCAGCCTACTCTATGACACGTAACTGTATTATTACGTGTGACTGTGGTACTACACCTCTCAGCGTACTCTACGACATGTAACTGTATTATTATGTGTGACTGTGGTACTACACCTCTCAGCGTACTCTATGACACCTAACTGTATTATTATGCGTGACTGTCGTACTACACCTCTCAGCGTACTCTATGACATGTAACTGTATTATTATGTGTGACTGTGGTACTACACCTCTCAGCCTAGTCTATGACACGTAACTGTATTATTACGTGTGACTGTAGTACTACACCTCTCAGCGTACTCTATGACATGTAACTGTATTATTTTGTGTGACTGTGGTACTACACCTCTCAGCCTACTCTATGACATGTAACTGTATTATTATGTATGACTGTGGTACTACACCTCTCAGCATACTCTATGACATGTAACTGTATTATTACGTGTGACTGTGGCACTACACCTCTCAGCGTACTCTATGACACGTAACTGTATTATTATGTGTGACTGTGGCACTACACCTCTCAGGATACTCTATGACATGTAACTGTATTATTACGTGTGACTGTGGTACTACACCTCTCAGCGTACTCTGACATGTAACTGTATTATTATGTGTGAATGTGGTACTACACCTCTCAGCGTACTCTGACATGTAACTGTATTATTATGTGTGACTGTGGTACTACACCTCTCAGCCTACTCTATGACACGTAACTGTATTATTATGTGTGACTGTGGTACTACATCTCCCAGCGTACTCTATGACACGTAACTGTATTATTATGTGTGACTGTGGTACTACACCTCTCAGCGTACTCTGACATGTAACTGTATTATTATGTGTGACTGTGGTACTACACCTCTCAGCGTACTCTGACATGTAACTGTATTATTATGTGTGACTGTAGTACTACACCTCTCAGCCTACTCTATGACACGTAACTGTATTATTATGTGTGACTGTGGTACTTCATCTCCCAGCGTACTCTATGACATGTAACTGTATTATTATGCGTGACTGTGGTACTACACCTCTCAGCCTACTCTATGACATGTAACTGTATTATTATGTATGACTGTGGTACTACATCTCTCAGCGTACTCTATGACATGTAACTGTATTATTATGTGTGACTGTGGTACTACACCACTCAGCGTACTCTGACATGTAACTGTATTATTATGTGTGACTGTGGTACTACACCTCTCAGCGTACTCTATGACATGTAACTGTATTATTATGTGTGACTGTGGTACTACACCTCTCAGCGTACTCTATGACATGTAACTGTATTATTATGTATGACTGTGGTACTACACCTCTCAGCGTACTCTATGACATGTAACTGTATTATTATGTGTGACTGTGGTACTACACCTCTCAGCGTACTCTATGACATGTACCTGTATTATTATGTGTGACTGTGGTACTACACCTCCCAGCATAACCTATGACATGTAACTGTATTATTATGTGTGACTGTGGTACTACACCTCTCAGCGTACTCTATGACATGTAACTGTATTATTATGTGTGACTGTGGTACTACACCTCTCAGCGTACTCTATGACATGTAACTGTATTATTATGTGTGACTGTAGTACTACACCTCTCAGCGTACTCTATGACATGTAACTGTATTATTATGTGTGACTGTGGTACTACACCTCTCAGCGTACTCTATGACATGTAACTGTATTATTATGCGTGACTGTGGTACTACACCGCTCAGCGTACTCTGACATGTAACTGTATTATTATGTGTGACTGTGGTACTACACCTCTCAGCGTACTCTATGACATGTAACTGTATTATTATGTGTGACTGTGGTACTACACCTCTTAGCCTACTCTATGACACGTAACTGTATTATTATGCGTGACTGTGGTACTACACCTCTCAGCCTACTCTATGACATGTAACTGTATTATTATGCGTGACTGTGGTACTACACCTCTCAGCCTACTCTATGACATGTAACTGTATTATTATGTGTGACTGTGGTACTACACCTCTCAGCCTAATCTATGACATGTAACTGTATTATTATGTGTGACTGTGGTACTACACCTCTCAGCGTACTCTGACATGTAACTGTATTATTATGTGTGAATGTGGTACTACACCTCTCAGCGTACTCTGACATGTAACTGTATTATTATGTGTGACTGTGGTACTACACCTCTCAGCGTACTCTGACATGTAACTGTATTATTATGTGTGACTGTGGTACTACACCTCTCAGCGTACTCTATGACATGTAACTGTATTATTATGTGTGACTGTGGTACTACACCTCTCAGCCTACTCTATGACATGTAACTGTATTATTACGTGTGACTGTGGTACTACACCTCTCAGCCTACTCTATGACACGTAACTGTATTATTATGTGTGACTGTGGTACTACACCTCTCAGCCTACTCTATGACATGTAACTGTATTATGTGTGACTGTGGTACTACACCGCTCAGCGTACTCTATGACATGTAACTGTATTATTATGTGTGACTGTGGTACTACACCTCTCAGCGTACTCTGACATGTAACTGTATTATTATGCGTGACTGTGGTACTACACCTCTCAGCGTACTCTATGACACGTAACTGTATTACAATGTGTGACTGTGGTACTACACCTCTCAGCGTACTCTCTGACATGTAACTGTATTATTATGTGTGACTGTGGTACTACACCACTCAGCGTACTCTATGACATGTAACTGTATTATTATGTGTGACTGTGGTACTACACCTCTCAGCGTACTCTATGACATGTAACTGTATTATTATGTGTGACTGTGGTACTACATCTCCCAGCGTACTCTATGACACGTAACTGTATTATTATGTGTGACTGTGGTGCTACACCTCTCAGCGTACTCTGACATGTAACTGTATTATTATGTGTGACTGTGGTACTACACCTCTCAGCGTACTCTATTACATGTAACTGTATTATTATGTGTGACTGTGGTACTACATCTCCCAGCGTACTCTATGACATTTAACTGTATTATTATGCGTGACTGTGATAGTACACCTCTCAGCCTACTCTATGACATGTAACTGTATTATTATGTATGACTGTGGTACTACAGCTCTCAGCGTACTCTATGACATGTAACTGTATTATAATGTATGACTGTGGTACTACACCTCTCAGCGTACTCTATGACATGTAACTGTATTATTATGTGTGACTGTGGTACTACATCTCTCAGCGTACTCTATGACATGTAACTGTATTATTATGTGTGACTGTGGTACTACACCTCTCAGCGTACTCTATGAAATGTAACTGTATTATTATGTGTGACTGTGGTACTACACCTCTCAGCGTACTCTGACATGTAACTGTATTATTACATGTGACTGTAGTACTACACCTCTCCGCCTACTCTATGACACGTAACTGTATTATTACGTGTGACTGTGGTACTACACCTCTCAGCGTACTCTATGACCTGTAACTGTATTATTATGTGTGACTGTGGTACTATACCTCCCAGCGTACTCTATCACATGTAACAGTATTATTATGGGTGACTGTGGTACTACACCTCTCAGCGTACTCTATGACATGTAACAGTATTATTATGGGTGACTGTGGTACTACACCTCTCAGCGTACTCTATGACATGTAACTGTATTATTATGCGTGACTGTGGTACTACACCTCTCAGCGTACTCTATGACATGTAACTGTATTATTATGTGTGACTGTGGTACTACACCTCTCAGCGTACTCTATGACACGTAACTGTATTATTACGTGTGACTGTGGTACTACACCTCTCAGCGTACTCTATGACATGTAACTGTATTATTATGCGTGACTGTGGTACTACACCTCTCAGCGTACTCTATGACATGTAACTGTATTATTATGTGTGACTGTGGTACTACACCTCTCAGTGTACTCTATGACATGTAACTGTATTATTATGCGTGACTGTGGTACTACACCTCTCAGCGTACTCTGACATGTAACTGTATTATTATGCGTGACAGTGGTACTACACCTCTCCGCGTACTCTATGACATGTAACTGTATTATTATGTGTGACTGTGGTACTATACCTCCCAGCGTACTCTATGACATGTAACTGTATTATTATGTGTGACTGTGGTACTATACCTCTCAGCGTACTCTATGACATGTAACTGTATTATTATGTGTGACTGTGGTACTACACCTCTCAGCGTACTCTATTACATGTAACTGTATTATTATGTGTGACTGTGGTACTACACCTCTCAGCCTACTCTATGACATGTAACTGTATTATTATGTGTGACTGTGGTACTACACCTCTCAGCGTACTCTATTACATGTAACTGTATTATTATGTGTGACTGTGGTACTACACTTCTCAGCCTACTCTATGACATGTAACTGTATTATTATGTGTGACGGTGGTACTACAACTCTCAGCGTACTCTATGACATGTAACTGTATTATTATGCGTGACTGTGGTACTACACCTCTCAGCCCACTCTATGACATGTAACTGTATTATTATGTATGACTGTGGTACTACATCTCTCAGCGTACTCTATGACATGTAACTGTATTATTATGTGTGACTGTGGTACTACACCTCTCAGCCTACTCTATGACATGTAACTGTATTATTATGCGTGACTGTGATACTACACCTCTCAGCCTACTCTATGACATGTAACTGTATTATTATGTGTGACTGTGGTACTACATCTCCCAGCGTACTCTATGACACGTAACTGTATTATTATGTGTGACTGTGGTACTACACCTCTCAGCGTACTCTGACATGTAACTGTATTATTACGTGTGACTGTAGTACTATACCTCTCAGCCTACTCTATGACAAGTAACTGTATTATTACGTGTGACTGTGGTACTACACCTCTCAGCGTACTCTACGACATGTAACTGTATTATTATGTGTGACTGTGGTACTACACCTCTCAGCCTACTCTATGACACGTAACTGTATTATTACGTGTGACTGTAGTACTACACCTCTCAGCGTACTCTATGACATGTAACTGTATTATGTGTGACTGTGGTACTACACCTCTCAGCGTACTCTGACATGTAACTGTATTATTACGTGTGACTGTAGTACTACACCTCTCAGCCTACTCTATGACACGTAACTGTATTATTACGTGTGACTGTGGTACTAAACCTCTCAGCGTACTCTATGACATGTAACTGTATTATTACGTGTGACTGTGGTACTACACCTCTCAGCGTACTCTATGACACCTAACTGTATTATTATGCGTGACTGTCGTACTACACCTCTCAGCGTACTCTATGACATGTAACTGTATTATTATGTGTGACTATGGTACTACACCTCTCAGCCTACTCTATGACACGTAACTGTATTATTACGTGTGACTGTAGTACTACACCTCTCAGCGTACTCTACGACATGTAACTGTATTATTATGTGTGACTGTGGTACTACACCTCTCAGCCTACTCTATGACAGGTAACTGTATTATTACGTGTGACTGTGGTACTATACCTCTCAGCGTACTCTATGACATGTAACTGTATTATTATGTGTGACTGTGGTACTACACCTCTCAGCGTACTCTATGACATGTAACTGTATTATTATGTGTGACTGTGGTACTACACCTCTGAGCGTACTCTGTGACATGTAACTGTATTATTACGTGTGACTGTGGTACTACACCTCTCAGCGTACTCTGACATGTAACTGTATTATTATGTGTGACTGTGGTACTACACCTCTCAGCGTACTCTGACATGTAACTGTATTATTATGTGTGACTGTAGTACTACACCTCTCAGCCTTCTCTATGACACGTAACTGTATTATTATGCGTGACTGTGGTACTACACCTCTCAGCGTACTCTATGACATGTAACTGTATTATTATGTGTGACTGTGGTACTACACCTCTCAGCGTACTCTATGACATGTAACTGTATTATGTGTGACTGTGGTACTACACCTCTCAGTGTACTCTATGACATGTAACTGTATTATTATGTGTGACTGTGGTACTACACCTCTCAGCGTACTCTATGACATGTAACTGTATTATTATGTGTGACTGTGGTACTACACCTCTCAGCGTACTCTGACATGTAACTGTATTATTATGTGTGACTGTAGTACTACACCTCTCAGCCTACTCTATGACACGTAACTGTATTATTATGTGTGACTGTGGTACTACACCTCTCAGCCTACTCTATGACACGTAACTGTATTATTACGTGTGACTGTAGTACTACACCTCTCATCGTACTCTATGACACATAACTGTATTATTACGTGTGACTGTGGTACTACACCTCTCAGCCTACTCTTTGACACGTAACTGTATTATTACGTGTGACTGTGGTACTACACCTCTCAGCGTACTCTATGACATGTAACTGTATTATGTGTGACTGTGGTACTACACCTCTCAGCGTACTCTGACATGTAACTGTATTATTACGTGTGACTGTGGTACTACACCTCTCAGCGTACTCTATGACATGTAACTGTATTATTATGCGTGACTGTAGTACTACACCTCTCAGCGTACTCTATGACATGTAACTGTATTATTATGCGTGACTGTGGTACTACACCTCTCAGCGTACTCTGACATGTAACTGTATTATTATGTGTGACTGTGGTACTACAACTCTCAGCGTACTCTATGACATGTAACTGTATTATTATGTGTGACTGTGGTACTACACCTCTCAGCGTACTCTGACATGTCACTGTATTATTATGTGTGACTGTGGTACTACACCTCTCAGCGTACTCTATGACATGTAACTGTATTATTATGTGTGACTGTGGCACTACACCTCTCAGCGTACTCTATGACACGTAACTGTATTATAACGTGTGACTGTGGTACTATACCTCTCAGCGTACTCTATGACATGTAACTGTATTATTATGTGTGACTGTGGTACTACACCTCTCAGCGTACTCTGACATGTAACTGTATTATTACGTGTGACTGTGATACTACACCTCTCAGCGTACTCTATGACATGTAACTGTATTATTATGTGTGACTATGGTACTACACCTCTCAGCCTACTCTATGACACGTAACTGTATTATTACGTGTGACTGTGGTACTACACCTCTCAGCGTACTCTACGACATGTAACTGTATTATTATGTGTGACTGTGGTACTACACCTCTCAGCCTACTCTATGACAGGTAACTGTATTATTACGTGTGACTGTGGTACTATACCTCTCAGCGTACTCTATGACATGTAACTGTATTATTATGTGTGACTGTGGTACTACACCTCTCAGCGTACTCTATGACATGTAACTGTATTATTATGTGTGACTGTGGTACTACACCTCTCAGCGTACTCTGTGACATGTAACTGTATTATTACGTGTGACTGTGGTACTACACCTCTCAGCGTACTCTGACATGTAACTGTATTATTATGTGTGACTGTGGTACTACACCTCTCAGCGTACTCTGACATGTAACTGTATTATTATGTGTGACTGTAGTACTACACCTCTCAGCCTTCTCTATGACACGTAACTGTATTATTATGCGTGACTGTGGTACTACACCTCTCAGCGTACTCTATGACATGTAACTGTATTATTATGTGTGACTGTGGTACTACACCTCTCAGCGTACTCTATGACATGTAACTGTATTATGTGTGACTGTGGTACTACACCTCTCAGTGTACTCTATGACATGTAACTGTATTATTATGTGTGACTGTGGTACTACACCTCTCAGCGTACTTTATGACATGTAACTGTATTATTATGTGTGACTGTGGTACTACACCTCTCAGCGTACTCTGACATGTAACTGTATTATTATGTGTGACTGTAGTACTACACCTCTCAGCCTACTCTATGACACGTAACTGTATTATTATGCGTGACTGTGGTACTACACCTCTCATCGTACTCTATGACATGTAACTGTATTATTATGTATGACTGTGGTACTACACCTCTCAGCGTACTCTATGACATGTAACTGTATTATTATGTGTGACTGTGGTACTACACCGCTCAGCGTACTCTGACATGTAACTGTATTATTATGTGTGACTGTGGTACTACAACTCTCAGCGTACTCTATGACATGTAACTGTATTATTATGTGTGACTGGGTACTACACCTCTCAGCGTACTCTGACATGTCACTGTATTATTATGTGTGACTGTGGTACTACACCTCTCAGCGTACTCTATGACATGTAACTGTATTATTATGTGTGACTGTGGTACTACACCTCTCAGCGTACTCTATGACATGTAACTGTATTATTATGCGTGACTGTGGTACTACACCTCTCAGCGTACTCTATGACATGTAACTGTATTATTATGTGTGACTGTGGTACTACACCTCTCAGCGTACTCTATGACATGTAACTGTATTATGTGTGACTGTGGTACTACACCTCTCAGTGTACTCTATGACATGTAACTGTATTATTATGTGTGACTGTGGTACTACACCTCTCAGCGTACTCTATGACATGTAACTGTATTATTATGTGTGACTGTGGTACTACACCTCTCAGCGTACTCTGACATGTAACTGTATTATTACGTGTGACTGTGGTACTACACCTCTCAGCGTACTCTATGACCTGTAACTGTATTATTATGTGTGACTGTGGTACTATACCTCCCAGCGTACTCTATCACATGTAACAGTATTATTATGGGTGACTGTGGTACTACACCTCTCAGCGTACTCTATGACATGTAACAGTATTATTATGGGTGACTGTGGTACTACACCTCTCAGCGTACTCTATGACATGTAACTGTATTATTATGCGTGACTGTGGTACTACACCTCTCAGCGTACTCTATGACATGTAACTGTATTATTATGTGTGACTGTGGTACTACACCTCTCAGCGTACTCTATGACACGTAACTGTATTATTACGTGTGACTGTGGTACTACACCTCTCAGCGTACTCTATGACATGTAACTGTATTATTATGCGTGACTGTGGTACTACACCTCTCAGCGTACTCTATGACATGTAACTGTATTATTATGTGTGACTGTGGTACTACACCTCTCAGTGTACTCTATGACATGTAACTGTATTATTATGCGTGACTGTGGTACTACACCTCTCAGCGTACTCTGACATGTAACTGTATTATTATGCGTGACAGTGGTACTACACCTCTCCGCGTACTCTATGACATGTAACTGTATTATTATGTGTGACTGTGGTACTATACCTCCCAGCGTACTCTATGACATGTAACTGTATTATTATGTGTGACTGTGGTACTATACCTCTCAGCGTACTCTATGACATGTAACTGTATTATTATGTGTGACTGTGGTACTACACCTCTCAGCGTACTCTATTACATGTAACTGTATTATTATGTGTGACTGTGGTACTACACCTCTCAGCCTACTCTATGACATGTAACTGTATTATTATGTGTGACTGTGGTACTACACCTCTCAGCGTACTCTATTACATGTAACTGTATTATTATGTGTGACTGTGGTACTACACTTCTCAGCCTACTCTATGACATGTAACTGTATTATTATGTGTGACTGTGGTACTACGCCTCTCAGCGTACTCTATGACATGTAACTGTATTATTATGTGTGACGGTGGTACCTACAACTCTCAGCGTACTCTATGACATGTAACTGTATTATTATGCGTGACTGTGGTACTACACCTCTCAGCCCACTCTATGACATGTAACTGTATTATTATGTATGACTGTGGTACTACATCTCTCAGCGTACTCTATGACATGTAACTGTATTATTATGTGTGACTGTGGTACTACACCTCTCAGCCTACTCTATGACATGTAACTGTATTATTATGCGTGACTGTGATACTACACCTCTCAGCCTACTCTATGACATGTAACTGTATTATTATGTGTGACTGTGGTACTACATCTCCCAGCGTACTCTATGACACGTAACTGTATTATTATGTGTGACTGTGGTACTACACCTCTCAGCGTACTCTGACATGTAACTGTATTATTACGTGTGACTGTAGTACTATACCTCTCAGCCTACTCTATGACAAGTAACTGTATTATTACGTGTGACTGTGGTACTACACCTCTCAGCGTACTCTACGACATGTAACTGTATTATTATGTGTGACTGTGGTACTACACCTCTCAGCCTACTCTATGACACGTAACTGTATTATTACGTGTGACTGTAGTACTACACCTCTCAGCGTACTCTATGACATGTAACTGTATTATGTGTGACTGTGGTACTACACCTCTCAGCGTACTCTGACATGTAACTGTATTATTACGTGTGACTGTAGTACTACACCTCTCAGCCTACTCTATGACACGTAACTGTATTATTACGTGTGACTGTGGTACTAAACCTCTCAGCGTACTCTATGACATGTAACTGTATTATTACGTGTGACTGTGGTACTACACCTCTCAGCGTACTCTATGACACCTAACTGTATTATTATGCGTGACTGTCGTACTACACCTCTCAGCGTACTCTATGACATGTAACTGTATTATTATGTGTGACTATGGTACTACACCTCTCAGCCTACTCTATGACACGTAACTGTATTATTACGTGTGACTGTAGTACTACACCTCTCAGCGTACTCTACGACATGTAACTGTATTATTATGTGTGACTGTGGTACTACACCTCTCAGCCTACTCTATGACAGGTAACTGTATTATTACGTGTGACTGTGGTACTATACCTCTCAGCGTACTCTATGACATGTAACTGTATTATTATGTGTGACTGTGGTACTACACCTCTCAGCGTACTCTATGACATGTAACTGTATTATTATGTGTGACTGTGGTACTACACCTCTGAGCGTACTCTGTGACATGTAACTGTATTATTACGTGTGACTGTGGTACTACACCTCTCAGCGTACTCTGACATGTAACTGTATTATTATGTGTGACTGTGGTACTACACCTCTCAGCGTACTCTGACATGTAACTGTATTATTATGTGTGACTGTAGTACTACACCTCTCAGCCTTCTCTATGACACGTAACTGTATTATTATGCGTGACTGTGGTACTACACCTCTCAGCGTACTCTATGACATGTAACTGTATTATTATGTGTGACTGTGGTACTACACCTCTCAGCGTACTCTATGACATGTAACTGTATTATGTGTGACTGTGGTACTACACCTCTCAGTGTACTCTATGACATGTAACTGTATTATTATGTGTGACTGTGGTACTACACCTCTCAGCGTACTCTATGACATGTAACTGTATTATTATGTGTGACTGTGGTACTACACCTCTCAGCGTACTCTGACATGTAACTGTATTATTATGTGTGACTGTAGTACTACACCTCTCAGCCTACTCTATGACACGTAACTGTATTATTATGTGTGACTGTGGTACTACACCTCTCAGCCTACTCTATGACACGTAACTGTATTATTACGTGTGACTGTAGTACTACACCTCTCATCGTACTCTATGACACATAACTGTATTATTACGTGTGACTGTGGTACTACACCTCTCAGCCTACTCTTTGACACGTAACTGTATTATTACGTGTGACTGTGGTACTACACCTCTCAGCGTACTCTATGACATGTAACTGTATTATGTGTGACTGTGGTACTACACCTCTCAGCGTACTCTGACATGTAACTGTATTATTACGTGTGACTGTGGTACTACACCTCTCAGCGTACTCTATGACATGTAACTGTATTATTATGCGTGACTGTAGTACTACACCTCTCAGCGTACTCTATGACATGTAACTGTATTATTATGCGTGACTGTGGTACTACACCTCTCAGCGTACTCTGACATGTAACTGTATTATTATGTGTGACTGTGGTACTACAACTCTCAGCGTACTCTATGACATGTAACTGTATTATTATGTGTGACTGTGGTACTACACCTCTCAGCGTACTCTGACATGTCACTGTATTATTATGTGTGACTGTGGTACTACACCTCTCAGCGTACTCTATGACATGTAACTGTATTATTATGTGTGACTGTGGCACTACACCTCTCAGCGTACTCTATGACACGTAACTGTATTATAACGTGTGACTGTGGTACTATACCTCTCAGCGTACTCTATGACATGTAACTGTATTATTATGTGTGACTGTGGTACTACACCTCTCAGCGTACTCTGACATGTAACTGTATTATTACGTGTGACTGTGATACTACACCTCTCAGCGTACTCTATGACATGTAACTGTATTATTATGTGTGACTATGGTACTACACCTCTCAGCCTACTCTATGACACGTAACTGTATTATTACGTGTGACTGTGGTACTACACCTCTCAGCGTACTCTACGACATGTAACTGTATTATTATGTGTGACTGTGGTACTACACCTCTCAGCCTACTCTATGACAGGTAACTGTATTATTACGTGTGACTGTGGTACTATACCTCTCAGCGTACTCTATGACATGTAACTGTATTATTATGTGTGACTGTGGTACTACACCTCTCAGCGTACTCTATGACATGTAACTGTATTATTATGTGTGACTGTGGTACTACACCTCTCAGCGTACTCTGTGACATGTAACTGTATTATTACGTGTGACTGTGGTACTACACCTCTCAGCGTACTCTGACATGTAACTGTATTATTATGTGTGACTGTGGTACTACACCTCTCAGCGTACTCTGACATGTAACTGTATTATTATGTGTGACTGTAGTACTACACCTCTCAGCCTTCTCTATGACACGTAACTGTATTATTATGCGTGACTGTGGTACTACACCTCTCAGCGTACTCTATGACATGTAACTGTATTATTATGTGTGACTGTGGTACTACACCTCTCAGCGTACTCTATGACATGTAACTGTATTATGTGTGACTGTGGTACTACACCTCTCAGTGTACTCTATGACATGTAACTGTATTATTATGTGTGACTGTGGTACTACACCTCTCAGCGTACTTTATGACATGTAACTGTATTATTATGTGTGACTGTGGTACTACACCTCTCAGCGTACTCTGACATGTAACTGTATTATTATGTGTGACTGTAGTACTACACCTCTCAGCCTACTCTATGACACGTAACTGTATTATTATGCGTGACTGTGGTACTACACCTCTCATCGTACTCTATGACATGTAACTGTATTATTATGTATGACTGTGGTACTAC
The DNA here is from genome assembly GCF_050947455.1 of Rhinoderma darwinii. NCBI lineage: Eukaryota > Metazoa > Chordata > Amphibia > Anura > Rhinodermatidae > Rhinoderma > Rhinoderma darwinii. Next base: position 29,845 of record NW_027464490.1, read on the forward strand.
ACCTCTCAGCGTACTCTATGACATGTAACTGTATTATTATGTGTGACTGTGGTACTACACCGCTCAGCGTACTCTGACATGTAACTGTATTATTATGTGTGACTGTGGTACTACAACTCTCAGCGTACTCTATGACATGTAACTGTATTATTATGTGTGACTGTGGTACTACACCTCTCAGCGTACTCTGACATGTCACTGTATTATTATGTGTGACTGTGGTACTACACCTCTCAGCGTACTCTATGACATGTAACTGTATTATTATGTGTGACTGTGGTACTACACCTCTCAGCGTACTCTATGACATGTAACTGTATTATTATGCGTGACTGTGGTACTACACCTCTCAGCGTACTCTATGACATGTAACTGTATTATTATGTGTGACTGTGGTACTACACCTCTCAGCGTACTCTATGACATGTAACTGTATTATGTGTGACTGTGGTACTACACCTCTCAGTGTACTCTATGACATGTAACTGTATTATTATGTGTGACTGTGGTACTACACCTCTCAGCGTACTCTATGACATGTAACTGTATTATTATGTGTGACTGTGGTACTACACCTCTCAGCGTACTCTGACATGTAACTGTATTATTATGTGTGACTGTAGTACTACACCTCTCAGCCTACTCTATGACACGTAACTGTATTATTATGCGTGACTGTGGTACTACACCTCTCATCGTACTCTATGACATGTAACTGTATTATTATGTATGACTGTGGTACTACACCTCTCAGCGTACTCTATGACATGTAACTGTATTATTATGTGTGACTGTGGTACTACACCGCTCAGCGTACTCTGACATGTAACTGTATTATTATGTGTGACTGTGGTACTACAACTCTCAGCGTACTCTATGACATGTAACTGTATTATTATGTGTGACTGTGGTACTACACCTCTCAGCGTACTCTGACATGTCACTGTATTATTATGTGTGACTGTGGTACTACACCTCTCAGCGTACTCTATGACATGTAACTGTATTATTATGTGTGACTGTGGTACTACACCTCTCAGCGTACTCTATGACATGTAACTGTATTATTATGCGGGACTGTGGCACTACACCTCTCAGCGTACTCTATGACACGTAACTGTATTATTACGTGTGACTGTGGTACTACACCTCTCAGCATACTCTATGACATGTAACTGTATTATTATGTGTGACTGTGGTACTACACCTCTCAGCCTTCTCTATGACACGTAACTGTATTATTATGTGTGACTGTGGTACTACACCTCTCAGCGTACTCTATGACATGTAACTGTATTATGTGTGACTGTGGTACTACACCTCTCAGCCTACTCTATGACATGTAACTGTATTATTATGTGTGACTGTGGTACTACACCTCTCAGCGTACTCTATGACATGTAACTGTATTATTATGTGTGACTGTGGTACTACACCTCTCAGCCTACTCTATGACACGTAACTGTATTATTACGTGTGACTGTGGTACTACACCTCTCAGCGTACTCTATGACACGTAACTGTATTATTACGTGTGACTGTAGTGCTACACCTCTCAGCCTACTCTATGACACGTAACTGTATTATTACGTGTGACTGTGGTACTACACCTCTCAGCGTACTCTATGACATGTAACTGTATTATTACGTGTGACTGTGGTACTACACCTCTCAGCGTACTCTGACATGTAACTGTATTATTACGTGTGACTGTAGTACTACACCTCTCAGCGTACTCTATGACATGTAACTGTATTATTATGCGTGACTGTGGTACTACACCTCTCAGCGTACTCTATGACATGTAACTGTATTATTATGTGTGACTGTGGTACTACACCTCTCAGCCTACTCTATGACACGTAACTGTATTATTACGTGTGACTGTGGTACTACACCTCTCAGCGTACTCTACGACATGTAACTGTATTATTATGTGTGACTGTGGTACTACACCTCTCAGCGTACTCTATGACACCTAACTGTATTATTATGCGTGACTGTCGCACTACACCTCTCAGCGTACTCTATGACATGTAACTGTATTATTATGTGTGACTGTGGTACTACACCTCTCAGCCTAGTCTATGACACGTAACTGTATTATTACGTGTGACTGTAGTACTACACCTCTCAGCGTACTCTATGACATGTAACTGTATTATTTTGTGTGACTGTGGTACTACACCTCTCAGCCTACTCTATGACATGTAACTGTATTATTATGTATGACTGTGGTACTACACCTCTCAGCATACTCTATGACATGTAACTGTATTATTACGTGTGACTGTGGCACTACACCTCTCAGCGTACTCTATGACACGTAACTGTATTATTATGTGTGACTGTGGCACTACACCTCTCAGGATACTCTATGACATGTAACTGTATTATTACGTGTGACTGTGGTACTACACCTCTCAGCGTACTCTGACATGTAACTGTATTATTATGTGTGAATGTGGTACTACACCTCTCAGCGTACTCTGACATGTAACTGTATTATTATGTGTGACTGTGGTACTACACCTCTCAGCCTACTCTATGACACGTAACTGTATTATTATGTGTGACTGTGGTACTACATCTCCCAGCGTACTCTATGACACGTAACTGTATTATTATGTGTGACTGTGGTACTACACCTCTCAGCGTACTCTGACATGTAACTGTATTATTATGTGTGACTGTGGTACTACACCTCTCAGCGTACTCTGACATGTAACTGTATTATTATGTGTGACTGTGGTACTACACCTCTCAGCCTACTCTATGACACGTAACTGTATTATTATGTGTGACTGTGGTACTACATCTCCCAGCGTACTCTATGACACGTAACTGTATTATTATGTGTGACTGTGGTACTACACCTCTCAGCGTACTCTGACACGTAACTGTATTATTATGTGTGACTGTGGTACTACATCTCCCAGCGTACTCTATGACATGTAACTGTATTATTATGCGTGACTGTGGTACTACACCTCTCAGCCTACTCTATGACATGTAACTGTATTATTATGTATGACTGTGGTACTACATCTCTCAGCGTACTCTATGACATGTAACTGTATTATTATGTGTGACTGTGGTACTACACCACTCAGCGTACTCTGACATGTAACTGTATTATTATGTGTGACTGTGGTACTACACCTCTCAGCGTACTCTATGACATGTAACTGTATTATTATGTGTGACTGTGGTACTACACCTCTCAGCGTACTCTATGACATGTAACTGTATTATTATGTATGACTGTGGTACTACACCTCTCAGCGTACTCTATGACATGTAACTGTATTATTATGTGTGACTGTGGTACTACACCTCTCAGCGTACTCTATGACATGTACCTGTATTATTATGTGTGACTGTGGTACTACACCTCCCAGCATAACCTATGACATGTAACTGTATTATTATGTGTGACTGTGGTACTACACCTCTCAGCGTACTCTATGACATGTAACTGTATTATTATGTGTGACTGTGGTACTACACCTCTCAGCGTACTCTATGACATGTAACTGTATTATTATGTGTGACTGTAGTACTACACCTCTCAGCGTACTCTATGACATGTAACTGTATTATTATGTGTGACTGTGGTACTACACCTCTCAGCGTACTCTATGACATGTAACTGTATTATTATGCGTGACTGTGGTACTACACCGCTCAGCGTACTCTGACATGTAACTGTATTATTATGTGTGACTGTGGTACTACACCTCTCAGCGTACTCTATGACATGTAACTGTATTATTATGTGTGACTGTGGTACTACACCTCTTAGCCTACTCTATGACACGTAACTGTATTATTATGCGTGACTGTGGTACTACACCTCTCAGCCTACTCTATGACATGTAACTGTATTATTATGCGTGACTGTGGTACTACACCTCTCAGCCTAATCTATGACATGTAACTGTATTATTATGTGTGACTGTGGTACTACACCTCTCAGCGTACTCTGACATGTAACTGCATTATTATGTGTGAATGTGGTACTACACCTCTCAGCGTACTCTGACCTGTAACTGTATTATTATGTGTGACTGTGGTACTACACCTCTCAGCGTACTCTGACATGTAACTGTATTATTATGTGTGACTGTGGTACTACACCTCTCAGCGTACTCTATGACATGTAACTGTATTATTATGTGTGACTGTGGTACTACACCTCTCAGCCTACTCTATGACATGTAACTGTATTATTACGTGTGACTGTGGTACTACACCTCTCAGCCTACTCTATGACACGTAACTGTATTATTATGTGTGACTGTGGTACTACACCTCTCAGCCTACTCTATGACATGTAACTGTATTATGTGTGACTGTGGTACTACACCGCTCAGCGTACTCTATGACATGTAACTGTATTATTATGTGTGACTGTGGTACTACACCTCTCAGCGTACTCTGACATGTAACTGTATTATTATGCGTGACTGTGGTACTACACCTCTCAGCGTACTCTATGACACGTAACTGTATTACAATGTGTGACTGTGGTACTACACCTCTAAGCGTACTCTCTGACATGTAACTGTATTATTATGTGTGACTGTGGTACTACACCTCTCAGCCTACTCTATGACATGTAACTGTATTATTATGTGTGACTGTGGTACTACACCTCTCAGCGTACTCTATGACACGTAACTGTATTACAATGTGTGACTGTGGTACTACACCTCTCAGCGTACTCTCTGACATGTAACTGTATTATTATGTGTGACTGTGGTACTACACCTCTCAGCCTACTCTATGACATGTAACTGTATTATTATGCGTGACTGTGATACTACACCTCTCAGCCTACTCTATGACATGTAACTGTATTATTATGTGTGACTGTGGTACTACATCTCCCAGCGTACTCTATGACACGTAACTGTATTATTATGTGTGACTGTGGTACTACACCTCTCAGCGTACTCTGACATGTAACTGTATTATTACGTGTGACTGTAGTACTATACCTCTCATCCTACTCTATGACAAGTAACTGTATTATTACGTGTGACTGTGGTACTACACCTCTCAGCGTACTCTACGACATGTAACTGTATTATTATGTGTGACTGTGGTACTACACCTCTCAGCCTACTCTATGACACGTAACTGTATTATTACTTGTGACTGTAGTACTACACCTCTCAGCGTACTCTATGACATGTAACTGTATTATGTGTGACTGTGGTACTACACCTCTCAGCGTACTCTGACATGTAACTGTATTATTACGTGTGACTGTAGTACTACACCTCTCAGCCTACTCTATGACACGTAACTGTATTATTACGTGTGACTGTGGTACTAAACCTCTCAGCGTACTCTATGACACGTAACTGTATTATTACGTGTGACTGTAGTACTACACCTCTCAGCCTACTCTATGACACGTAACTGTATTATTACGTGTGACTGTGGTACTAAACCTCTCAGCGTACTCTACGACATGTAACTGTATTATTATGTGTGACTGTGGTACTACATCTCCCAGCGTACTCTATGACACGTAACTGTATTATTATGTGTGACTGTGGTACTACACCTCTCAGCGTACTCTGACATGTAACTGTATTATTATGTGTGACTGTGGTACTACACCTCTCAGCGTACTCTACGACATGTAACTGTATTATTATGCGTGACTGTGGTACTACACCTCTCAGCCTATTCTATGACACGTAACTGTATTATTATGTGTGACTGTGGTACTACATCTCCCAGCGTACTCTATGACATTTAACTGTATTATTATGCGTGACTGTGATAGTACACCTCTCAGCCTACTCTATGACATGTAACTGTATTATTATGTATGACTGTGGTACTACAGCTCTCAGCGTACTCTATGACATGTAACTGTATTATTATGTATGACTGTGGTACTACACCTCTCAGCGTACTCTATGACATGTAACTGTATTATTATGTGTGACTGTGGTACTACATCTCTCAGCGTACTCTATGACATGTAACTGTATTATTATGTGTGACTGTGGTACTACACCTCTCAGCGTACTCTATGAAATGTAACTGTATTATTATGTGTGACTGTGGTACTACACCTCTCAGCGTACTCTATGACATGTAACTGTATTATTATGTGTGACTGTGGTACTACACCTCTCAGCGTACTCTATGACATGTAACTGTATTATTATGTGTGACTGTGGTACTACACCTCTCAGCGTACTCTATGACACGTAACTGTATTATTATGCGTGACTGTGGTACTACACCTCTCAGCGTACTCTATGACATGTAACTGTATTATTACGTGTGACTGTAGTACTACACCTCTCAGCGTACTCTATGACATGTAACTGTATTATTATGTGTGACTGTGGTACTACACCACTCAGCGTACTCTATGACATGTAACTGTATTATTATGTGTGACTGTGGTACTACACCTCTCAGCGTACTCTATGACATGTAACTGTATTATTATGTGTGACTGTGGTACTACATCTCCCAGCGTACTCTATGACACGTAACTGTATTATTATGTGTGACTGTGGTGCTACACCTCTCAGCGTACTCTGACATGTAACTGTATTATTATGTGTGACTGTGGTACTACACCTCTCAGCGTACTCTATTACATGTAACTGTATTATTATGTGTGACTGTGGTACTACATCTCCCAGCGTACTCTATGACATTTAACTGTATTATTATGCGTGACTGTGATAGTACACCTCTCAGCCTACTCTATGACATGTAACTGTATTATTATGTATGACTGTGGTACTACAGCTCTCAGCGTACTCTATGACATGTAACTGTATTATTATGTATGACTGTGGTACTACACCTCTCAGCGTACTCTATGACATGTAACAGTATTATTATGTGTGACTGTGGTACTACATCTCTCAGCGTACTCTATGACATGTAACTGTATTATTATGTGTGACTGTGGTACTACACCTCTCAGCGTACTCTATGAAATGTAACTGTATTATTATGTGTGACTGTGGTACTACACCTCTCAGCGTACTCTATGACATGTAACTGTATTATTATGTGTGACTGTGGTACTACACCTCTCAGCGTACTCTATGACATGTAACTGTATTATTATGTGTGACTGTGGTACTACACCTCTCAGCGTACTCTATGACACGTAACTGTATTATTATGCGTGACTGTGGTACTACACCTCTCAGCGTACTCTATGACATGTAACTGTATTATTACGTGTGACTGTAGTACTACACCTCTCAGCGTACTCTATGACATGTAACTGTATTATTATGTGTGACTGTGGTACTACACCACTCAGCGTACTCTATGACATGTAACTGTATTATTATGTGTGACTGTGGTACTACACCTCTCAGCGTACTCTATGACATGTAACTGTATTATTATGTGTGACTGTGGTACTACATCTCCCAGCGTACTCTATGACACGTAACTGTATTATTATGTGTGACTGTGGTGCTACACCTCTCAGCGTACTCTGACATGTAACTGTATTATTATGTGTGACTGTGGTACTACACCTCTCAGCGTACTCTATTACATGTAACTGTATTATTATGTGTGACTGTGGTACTACATCTCCCAGCGTACTCTATGACATTTAACTGTATTATTATGCGTGACTGTGATAGTACACCTCTCAGCCTACTCTATGACATGTAACTGTATTATTATGTATGACTGTGGTACTACAGCTCTCAGCGTACTCTATGACATGTAACTGTATTATTATGTATGACTGTGGTACTACACCTCTCAGCGTACTCTATGACATGTAACTGTATTATTATGTGTGACTGTGGTACTACATCTTTCAGCGTACTCTATGAAATGTAACTGTATTATTATGTGTGACTGTGGTACTACACCTCTCAGCGTACTCTGACATGTAACTGTATTATTACATGTGACTGTAGTACTACACCTCTCCGCCTACTCTATGACACGTAACTGTATTATTACGTGTGACTGTGGTACTACACCTCTCAGCGTACTCTATGACCTGTAACTGTATTATTATGTGTGACTGTGGTACTATACCTCCCAGCGTACTCTATCACATGTAACAGTATTATTATGGGTGACTGTTGTACTACACCTCTCAGCGTACTCTATGACATGTAACAGTATTATTATGGGTGACTGTGGTACTACACCTCTCAGCGTACTCTATGACATGTAACTGTATTATTATGCGTGACTGTGGTACTACACCTCTCAGCGTACTCTATGACATGTAACTGTATTATTATGTGTGACTGTGGTACTACACCTCTCAGCGTACTCTATGACACGTAACTGTATTATTACGTGTGACTGTGGTACTACACCTCTCAGCGTACTCTATGACATGTAACTGTATTATTATGCGTGACTGTGGTACTACACCTCTCAGCGTACTCTATGACATGTAACTGTATTATTATGTGTGACTGTGGTACTACACCTCTCAGTGTACTCTATGACATGTAACTGTATTATTATGCGTGACTGTGGTACTACACCTCTCAGCGTACTCTGACATGTAACTGTATTATTATGCGTGACAGTGGTACTACACCTCTCCGCGTACTCTATGACATGTAACTGTATTATTATGTGTGACTGTGGTACTATACCTCCCAGCGTACTCTATGACATGTAACTGTATTATTATGTGTGACTGTGGTACTATACCTCTCAGCATACTCTATGACATGTAACTGTATTATTATGTGTGACTGTGGTACTACACCTCTCAGCGTACTCTATTACATGTAACTGTATTATTATGTGTGACTGTGGTACTACACCTCTCAGCCTACTCTATGACATGTAACTGTATTATTATGTGTGACTGTGGTACTACACCTCTCAGCGTACTCTATTACATGTAACTGTATTATTATGTGTGACTGTGGTACTACACTTCTCAGCCTACTCTATAACATGTAACTGTATTATTATGTGTGACTGTGGTACTACGCCTCTCAGCGTACTCTATGACATGTAACTGTATTATTATGTGTGACGGTGGTACTACAACTCTCAGCGTACTCTATGACATGTAACTGTATTATTATGCGTGACTGTGGTACTACACCTCTCAGCCCACTCTATGACATGTAACTGTATTATTATGTATGACTGTGGTACTACATCTCTCAGCGTACTCTATGACATGTAACTGTATTATTATGTGTGACTGTGGTACTACACCTCTCAGCCTACTCTATGACATGTAACTGTATTATTATGCGTGACTGTGATACTACACCTCTCAGCCTACTCTATGACATGTAACTGTATTATTATGTGTGACTGTGGTACTACATCTCCCAGCGTACTCTATGACACGTAACTGTATTATTATGTGTGACTGTGGTACTACACCTCTCAGCGTACTCTGACATGTAACTGTATTATTACGTGTGACTGTAGTACTATACCTCTCAGCCTACTCTATGACAAGTAACTGTATTATTACGTGTGACTGTGGTACTACACCTCTCAGCGTACTCTACGACATGTAACTGTATTATTATGTGTGACTGTGGTACTACACCTCTCAGCCTACTCTATGACACGTAACTGTATTATTACGTGTGACTGTAGTACTACACCTCTCAGCGTACTCTATGACATGTAACTGTATTATGTGTGACTGTGGTACTACACCTCTCAGCGTACTCTGACATGTAACTGTATTATTACGTGTGACTGTAGTACTACACCTCTCAGCCTACTCTATGACACGTAACTGTATTATTACGTGTGACTGTGGTACTAAACCTCTCAGCGTACTCTACGACATGTAACTGTATTATTATGTGTGACTGTGGTACTACACCTCTCAGCGTACTCTATGACACCTAACTGTATTATTATGCGTGACTGTCGTACTACACCTCTCAGCGTACTCTATGACATGTAACTGTATTATTATGTGTGACTATGGTACTACACCTCTCAGCCTACTCTATGACACGTAACTGTATTATTACGTGTGACTGTAGTACTACACCTCTCAGCGTACTCTACGACATGTAACTGTATTATTATGTGTGACTGTGGTACTACACCTCTCAGCCTACTCTATGACAGGTAACTGTATTATTACGTGTGACTGTGGTACTATACCTCTCAGCGTACTCTATGACATGTAACTGTATTATTATGTGTGACTGTGGTACTACACCTCTCAGCGTACTCTATGACATGTAACTGTATTATTATGTGTGACTGTGGTACTACACCTCTGAGCGTACTCTGTGACATGTAACTGTATTATTACGTGTGACTGTGGTACTACACCTCTCAGCGTACTCTGACATGTAACTGTATTATTATGTGTGACTGTGGTACTACACCTCTCAGCGTACTCTGACATGTAACTGTATTATTATGTGTGACTGTAGTACTACACCTCTCAGCCTTCTCTATGACACGTAACTGTATTATTATGCGTGACTGTGGTACTACACCTCTCAGCGTACTCTATGACATGTAACTGTATTATTATGTGTGACTGTGGTACTACACCTCTCAGCGTACTCTATGACATGTAACTGTATTATGTGTGACTGTGGTACTACACCTCTCAGTGTACTCTATGACATGTAACTGTATTATTATGTGTGACTGTGGTACTACACCTCTCAGCGTACTCTATGACATGTAACTGTATTATTATGTGTGACTGTGGTACTACACCTCTCAGCGTACTCTGACATGTAACTGTATTATTATGTGTGACTGTAGTACTACACCTCTCAGCCTACTCTATGACACGTAACTGTATTATTATGTGTGACTGTGGTACTACACCTCTCAGCCTACTCTATGACACGTAACTGTATTATTACGTGTGACTGTAGTACTACACCTCTCATCGTACTCTATGACACATAACTGTATTATTACCTGTGACTGTGGTACTACACCTCTCAGCCTACTCTTTGACACGTAACTGTATTATTACGTGTGACTGTGGTACTACACCTCTCAGCGTACTCTATGACATGTAACTGTATTATGTGTGACTGTGGTACTACACCTCTCAGCGTACTCTGACATGTAACTGTATTATTACGTGTGACTGTGGTACTACACCTCTCAGCGTACTCTATGACATGTAACTGTATTATTATGCGTGACTGTAGTACTACACCTCTCAGCGTACTCTATGACATGTAACTGTATTATTATGCGTGACTGTGGTACTACACCTCTCAGCGTACTCTGACATGTAACTGTATTATTATGTGTGACTGTGGTACTACAACTCTCAGCGTACTCTATGACATGTAACTGTATTATTATGTGTGACTGTGGTACTACACCTCTCAGCGTACTCTGACATGTCACTGTATTATTATGTGTGACTGTGGTACTACACCTCTCAGCGTACTCTATGACATGTAACTGTATTATTATGTGTGACTGTGGCACTACACCTCTCAGCGTACTCTATGACACGTAACTGTATTATTACGTGTGACTGTGGTACTATACCTCTCAGCGTACTCTATGACATGTAACTGTATTATTATGTGTGACTGTGGTACTACACCTCTCAGCGTACTCTGACATGTAACTGTATTATTACGTGTGACTGTGATACTACACCTCTCAGCGTACTCTATGACATGTAACTGTATTATTATGTGTGACTATGGTACTACACCTCTCAGCCTACTCTATGACACGTAACTGTATTATTACGTGTGACTGTGGTACTACACCTCTCAGCGTACTCTATGACATGTAACTGTATTATTATGTGTGACTGTGGTACTACACCTCTCAGCGTACTCTATGACATGTAACTGTATTATTATGTGTGACTGTGGTACTACACCTCTCAGCGTACTCTGTGACATGTAACTGTATTATTACGTGTGACTGTGGTACTACACCTCTCAGCGTACTCTGACATGTAACTGTATTATTATGTGTGACTGTGGTACTACACCTCTCAGCGTACTCTGACATGTAACTGTATTATTATGTGTGACTGTAGTACTACACCTCTCAGCCTTCTCTATGACACGTAACTGTATTATTATGCGTGACTGTGGTACTACACCTCTCAGCGTACTCTATGACATGTAACTGTATTATTATGTGTGACTGTGGTACTACACCTCTCAGCGTACTCTATGACATGTAACTGTATTATGTGTGACTGTGGTACTACACCTCTCAGTGTACTCTATGACATGTAACTGTATTATTATGCGTGACTGTGGTACTACACCTCTCATCGTACTCTATGACATGTAACTGTATTATTATGTATGACTGTGGTACTACACCTCTCAGCGTACTCTATGACATGTAACTGTATTATTATGTGTGACTGTGGTACTACACCGCTCAGCGTACTCTGACATGTAACTGTATTATTATGTGTGACTGTGGTACTACAACTCTCAGCGTACTCTATGACATGTAACTGTATTATTATGTGTGACTGTGGTACTACACCTCTCAGCGTACTCTGACATGTCACTGTATTATTATGTGTGACTGTGGTACTACACCTCTCAGCGTACTCTATGACATGTAACTGTATTATTATGTGTGACTGTGGTACTACACCTCTCAGCGTACTCTATGACATGTAACTGTATTATTATGCGTGACTGTGGTACTACACCTCTCAGCGTACTCTATGACATGTAACTGTATTATTATGTGTGACTGTGGTACTACACCTCTCAGCGTACTCTATGACATGTAACTGTATTATGTGTGACTGTGGTACTACACCTCTCAGTGTACTCTATGACATGTAACTGTATTATTATGTGTGACTGTGGTACTACACCTCTCAGCGTACTCTATGACATGTAACTGTATTATTATGTGTGACTGTGGTACTACACCTCTCAGCGTACTCTGACATGTAACTGTATTATTATGTGTGACTGTAGTACTACACCTCTCAGCCTACTCTATGACACGTAACTGTATTATTATGCGTGACTGTGGTACTACACCTCTCATCGTACTCTATGACATGTAACTGTATTATTATGTATGACTGTGGTACTACACCTCTCAGCGTACTCTATGACATGTAACTGTATTATTATGTGTGACTGTGGTACTACACCGCTCAGCGTACTCTGACATGTAACTGTATTATTATGTGTGACTGTGGTACTACAACTCTCAGCGTACTCTATGACATGTAACTGTATTATTATGTGTGACTGTGGTACTACACCTCTCAGCGTACTCTGACATGTCACTGTATTATTATGTGTGACTGTGGTACTACACCTCTCAGCGTACTCTATGACATGTAACTGTATTATTATGTGTGACTGTGGTACTACACCTCTCAGCGTACTCTATGACATGTAACTGTATTATTATGCGGGACTGTGGCACTACACCTCTCAGCGTACTCTATGACACGTAACTGTATTATTACGTATGACTGTGGTACTACACCTTTTAGCATACTCTATGACATGTAACTGTATTATTATGTGTGACTGTGGTACTACACCTCTCAGCCTTCTCTATGACACGTAACTGTATTATTATGTGTGACTGTGGTACTACACCTCTCAGCCTACTCTATGACACGTAACTGTATTATTATGTGTGAATGTGGTACTACACCTCTCAGCCTTCTCTATGACACGTAACTGTATTATTATGTGTGACTGTGGTACTACACCTCTCAGCGTACTCTATGACATGTAACTGTATTATTATGTGTGACTGTGGTACTACACCTCTCAGCGTACTCTGTGACATGTAACTGTATTATTACGTGTGACTGTGGTACTACACCTCTCAGCGTACTCTGACATGTAACTGTATTATTATGTGTGACTGTGGTACTACACCTCTCAGCGTACTCTGACATGTAACTGTATTATTATGTGTGACTGTAGTACTACACCTCTCAGCCTTCTCTATGACACGTAACTGTATTATTATGCGTGACTGTGGTACTACACCTCTCAGCGTACTCTATGACATGTAACTGTATTATTATGTGTGACTGTGGTACTACACCTCTCAGCGTACTCTATGACATGTAACTGTATTATGTGTGACTGTGGTACTACACCTCTCAGTGTACTCTATGACATGTAACTGTATTATTATGTGTGACTGTGGTACTACACCTCTCAGCGTACTCTATGACATGTAACTGTATTATTATGTGTGACTGTGGTACTACACCTCTCAGCGTACTCTGACATGTAACTTTATTATTATGTGTGACTGTAGTACTACACCTCTCAGCCTACTCTATGACACGTAACTGTATTATTATGCGTGACTGTGGTACTACACCTCTCATCGTACTCTATGACATGTAACTGTATTATTATGTATGACTGTGGTACTACACCTCTCAGCGTACTCTATGACATGTAACTGTATTATTATGTGTGACTGTGGTACTACACCGCTCAGCGTACTCTGACATGTAACTGTATTATTATGTGTGACTGTGGTACTACAACTCTCAGCGTACTCTATGACATGTAACTGTATTATTATGTGTGACTGTGGTACTACACCTCTCAGCGTACTCTGACATGTCACTGTATTATTATGTGTGACTGTGGTACTACACCTCTCAGCGTACTCTATGACATGTAACTGTATTATTATGTGTGACTGTGGTACTACACCTCTCAGCGTACTCTATGACATGTAACTGTATTATTATGCGTGACTGTGGTACTACACCTCTCAGCGTACTCTATGACATGTAACTGTATTATTATGTGTGACTGTGGTACTACACCTCTCAGCGTACTCTATGACATGTAACTGTATTATGTGTGACTGTGGTACTACACCTCTCAGTGTACTCTATGACATGTAACTGTATTATTATGTGTGACTGTGGTACTACACCTCTCAGCGTACTCTATGACATGTAACTGTATTATTATGTGTGACTGTGGTACTACACCTCTCAGCGTACTCTGACATGTAACTGTATTATTATGTGTGACTGTAGTACTACACCTCTCAGCCTACTCTATGACACGTAACTGTATTATTATGCGTGACTGTGGTACTACACCTCTCATCGTACTCTATGACATGTAACTGTATTATTATGTATGACTGTGGTACTACACCTCTCAGCGTACTCTATGACATGTAACTGTATTATTATGTGTGACTGTGGTACTACACCGCTCAGCGTACTCTGACATGTAACTGTATTATTATGTGTGACTGTGGTACTACAACTCTCAGCGTACTCTATGACATGTAACTGTATTATTATGTGTGACTGTGGTACTACACCTCTCAGCGTACTCTGACATGTCACTGTATTATTATGTGTGACTGTGGTACTACACCTCTCAGCGTACTCTATGACATGTAACTGTATTATTATGTGTGACTGTGGTACTACACCTCTCAGCGTACTCTATGACATGTAACTGTATTATTATGCGGGACTGTGGCACTACACCTCTCAGCGTACTCTATGACACGTAACTGTATTATTACGTGTGACTGTGGTACTACACCTCTCAGCATACTCTATGACATGTAACTGTATTATTATGTGTGACTGTGGTACTACACCTCTCAGCCTTCTCTATGACACGTAACTGTATTATTATGTGTGACTGTGGTACTACACCTCTCAGCGTACTCTATGACATGTAACTGTATTATGTGTGACTGTGGTACTACACCTCTCAGCCTACTCTATGACATGTAACTGTATTATTATGTGTGACTGTGGTACTACACCTCTCAGCGTACTCTATGACATGTAACTGTATTATTATGTGTGACTGTGGTACTACACCTCTCAGCCTACTCTATGACACGTAACTGTATTATTACGTGTGACTGTGGTACTACACCTCTCAGCGTACTCTATGACACGTAACTGTATTATTACGTGTGACTGTAGTGCTACACCTCTCAGCCTACTCTATGACACGTAACTGTATTATTACGTGTGACTGTGGTACTACACCTCTCAGCGTACTCTATGACATGTAACTGTATTATTACGTGTGACTGTGGTACTACACCTCTCAGCGTACTCTGACATGTAACTGTATTATTACGTGTGACTGTAGTACTACACCTCTCAGCGTACTCTATGACATGTAACTGTATTATTATGCGTGACTGTGGTACTACACCTCTCAGCGTACTCTATGACATGTAACTGTATTATTATGTGTGACTGTGGTACTACACCTCTCAGCCTACTCTATGACACGTAACTGTATTATTACGTGTGACTGTGGTACTACACCTCTCAGCGTACTCTACGACATGTAACTGTATTATTATGTGTGACTGTGGTACTACACCTCTCAGCGTACTCTATGACACCTAACTGTATTATTATGCGTGACTGTCGTACTACACCTCTCAGCGTACTCTATGACATGTAACTGTATTATTATGTGTGACTGTGGTACTACACCTCTCAGCCTAGTCTATGACACGTAACTGTATTATTACGTGTGACTGTAGTACTACACCTCTCAGCGTACTCTATGACATGTAACTGTATTATTTTGTGTGACTGTGGTACTACACCTCTCAGCCCACTCTATGACATGTAACTGTATTATTATGTGTGACTGTGGTACTACACCTCTCAGCGTACTCTATGACATGTAACTGTATTATTATGTGTGACTGTGGTACTACACCTCTCAGCGTACTCTGACATGTAACTGTATTATTATGTGTGACTGTAGTACTACACCTCTCAGCCTACTCTATGACACGTAACTGTATTATTATGCGTGACTGTGGTACTACACCTCTCATCGTACTCTATGACATGTAACTGTATTATTATGTATGACTGTGGTACTACACCTCTCAGCGTACTCTATGACATGTAACTGTATTATTATGTGTGACTGTGGTACTACACCGCTCAGCGTACTCTGACATGTAACTGTATTATTATGTGTGACTGTGGTACTACAACTCTCAGCGTACTCTATGACATGTAACTGTATTATTATGTGTGACTGTGGTACTACACCTCTCAGCGTACTCTGACATGTCACTGTATTATTATGTGTGACTGTGGTACTACACCTCTCAGCGTACTCTATGACATGTAACTGTATTATTATGTGTGACTGTGGTACTACACCTCTCAGCGTACTCTATGACATGTAACTGTATTATTATGCGTGACTGTGGTACTACACCTCTCAGCGTACTCTATGACATGTAACTGTATTATTATGTGTGACTGTGGTACTACACCTCTCAGCGTACTCTATGACATGTAACTGTATTATGTGTGACTGTGGTACTACACCTCTCAGTGTACTCTATGACATGTAACTGTATTATTATGTGTGACTGTGGTACTACACCTCTCAGCGTACTCTATGACATGTAACTGTATTATTATGTGTGACTGTGGTACTACACCTCTCAGCGTACTCTGACATGTAACTGTATTATTATGTGTGACTGTAGTACTACACCTCTCAGCCTACTCTATGACACGTAACTGTATTATTATGCGTGACTGTGGTACTACACCTCTCATCGTACTCTATGACATGTAACTGTATTATTATGTATGACTGTGGTACTACACCTCTCAGCGTACTCTATGACATGTAACTGTATTATTATGTGTGACTGTGGTACTACACCTCTCAGCGTACTCTGACATGTAACTGTATTATTATGTGTGACTGTGGTACTACACCTCTCAGCGTACTCTATGACATGTAACTGTATTATTATGCGGGACTGTGGCACTACACCTCTCAGCGTACTCTATGACACGTAACTGTATTATTACGTGTGACTGTGGTACTACACCTCTCAGCATACTCTATGACATGTAACTGTATTATTATGTGTGACTGTGGTACTACACCTCTCAGCCTTCTCTATGACACGTAACTGTATTATTATGTGTGACTGTGGTACTACACCTCTCAGCGTACTCTATGACATGTAACTGTATTATGTGTGACTGTGGTACTACACCTCTCAGCCTACTCTATGACATGTAACTGTATTATCATGTGTGACTGTGGTACTACACCTCTCAGCGTACTCTATGACATGTAACTGTATTATTATGTGTGACTGTGGTACTACACCTCTCAGCCTACTCTATGACACGTAACTGTATTATTACGTGTGACTGTGGTACTACACCTCTCAGCGTACTCTATGACACGTAACTGTATTATTACGTGTGACTGTAGTGCTACACCTCTCAGCCTACTCTATGACACGTAACTGTATTATTACGTGTGACTGTGGTACTACACCTCTCAGCGTACTCTATGACATGTAACTGTATTATTACGTGTGACTGTGGTACTACACCTCTCAGCGTACTCTGACATGTAACTGTATTATTACGTGTGACTGTAGTACTACACCTCTCAGCGTACTCTATGACATGTAACTGTATTATTATGCGTGACTGTGGTACTACACCTCTCAGCGTACTCTATGACATGTAACTGTATTATTATGTGTGACTGTGGTACTACACCTCTCAGCCTACTCTATGACACGTAACTGTATTATTACGTGTGACTGTGGTACTACACCTCTCAGCGTACTCTACGACATGTAACTGTATTATTATGTGTGACTGTGGTACTACACCTCTCAGCGTACTCTATGACACCTAACTGTATTATTATGCGTGACTGTCGTACTACACCTCTCAGCGTACTCTATGACATGTAACTGTATTATTATGTGTGACTGTGGTACTACACCTCTCAGCCTAGTCTATGACACGTAACTGTATTATTACGTGTGACTGTAGTACTACACCTCTCAGCGTACTCTATGACATGTAACTGTATTATTTTGTGTGACTGTGGTACTACACCTCTCAGCCTACTCTATGACATGTAACTGTATTATTATGTATGACTGTGGTACTACACCTCTCAGCATACTCTATGACATGTAACTGTGTTATTACGTGTGACTGTGGCACTACACCTCTCAGCGTACTCTATGACACGTAACTGTATTATTATGTGTGACTGTGGCACTACACCTCTCAGGATACTCTATGACATGTAACTGTATTATTACGTGTGACTGTGGTACTACACCTCTCAGCGTACTCTGACATGTAACTGTATTATTATGTGTGAATGTGGTACTACACCTCTCAGCGTACTCTGACATGTAACTGTATTATTATGTGTGACTGTGGTACTACACCTCTCAGCCTACTCTATGACACGTAACTGTATTATTATGTGTGACTGTGGTACTACATCTCCCAGCGTACTCTATGACACGTAACTGTATTATTATGTGTGACTGTGGTACTACACCTCTCAGCGTACTCTGACATGTAACTGTATTATTATGTGTGACTGTGGTACTACACCTCTCAGCGTACTCTGACATGTAACTGTATTATTATGTGTGACTGTAGTACTACACCTCTCAGCCTACTCTATGACACGTAACTGTATTATTATGTGTGACTGTGGTACTTCATCTCCCAGCGTACTCTATGACATGTAACTGTATTATTATGCGTGACTGTGGTACTACACCTCTCAGCCTACTCTATGACATGTAACTGTATTATTATGTATGACTGTGGTACTACATCTCTCAGCGTACTCTATGACATGTAACTGTATTATTATGTGTGACTGTGGTACTACACCACTCAGCGTACTCTGACATGTAACTGTATTATTATGTGTGACTGTGGTACTACACCTCTCAGCGTACTCTATGACATGTAACTGTATTATTATGTGTGACTGTGGTACTACACCTCTCAGCGTACTCTATGACATGTAACTGTATTATTATGTATGACTGTGGTACTACACCTCTCAGCGTACTCTATGACATGTAACTGTATTATTATGTGTGACTGTGGTACTACACCTCTCAGCGTACTCTATGACATGTACCTGTATTATTATGTGTGACTGTGGTACTACACCTCCCAGCATAACCTATGACATGTAACTGTATTATTATGTGTGACTGTGGTACTACACCTCTCAGCGTACTCTATGACATGTAACTGTATTATTATGTGTGACTGTGGTACTACACCTCTCAGCGTACTCTATGACATGTAACTGTATTATTATGTGTGACTGTAGTACTACACCTCTCAGCGTACTCTATGACATGTAACTGTATTATTATGTGTGACTGTGGTACTACACCTCTCAGCGTACTCTATGACATGTAACTGTATTATTATGCGTGACTGTGGTACTACACCGCTCAGCGTACTCTGACATGTAACTGTATTATTATGTGTGACTGTGGTACTACACCTCTCAGCGTACTCTATGACATGTAACTGTATTATTATGTGTGACTGTGGTACTACACCTCTCAGCCTACTCTATGACATGTAACTGTATTATTATGCGTGACTGTGGTACTACACCTCTCAGCCTAATCTATGACATGTAACTGTATTATTATGTGTGACTGTGGTACTACACCTCTCAGCGTACTCTGACATGTAACTGTATTATTATGTGTGAATGTGGTACTACACCTCTCAGCGTACTCTGACATGTAACTGTGTTATTATGTGTGACTGTGGTACTACACCTCTCAGCGTACTCTGACATGTAACTGTATTATTATGTGTGACTGTGGTACTACACCTCTCAGCGTACTCTATGACATGTAACTGTATTATTATGTGTGACTGTGGTACTACACCTCTCAGCCTACTCTATGACATGTAACTGTATTATTACGTGTGACTGTGGTACTACACCTCTCAGCCTACTCTATGACACGTAACTGTATTATTATGTGTGACTGTGGTACTACACCTCTCAGCCTACTCTATGACATGTAACTGTATTATGTGTGACTGTGGTACTACACCGCTCAGCGTACTCTATGACATGTAACTGTATTATTATGTGTGACTGTGGTACTACACCTCTCAGCGTACTCTGACATGTAACTGTATTATTATGCGTGACTGTGGTACTACACCTCTCAGCGTACTCTATGACACGTAACTGTATTACAATGTGTGACTGTGGTACTACACCTCTCAGCGTACTCTCTGACATGTAACTGTATTATTATGTGTGACTGTGGTACTACACCTCTCAGCCTACTCTATGACATGTAACTGTATTATTATGTGTGACTGTGGTACTACACCTCTCAGCGTACTCTATGACACGTAACTGTATTACAATGTGTGACTGTGGTACTACACCTCTCAGCGTACTCTCTGACATGTAACTGTATTATTATGTGTGACTGTGGTACTACACCTCTCAGCCTACTCTATGACATGTAACTGTATTATTATGCGTGACTGTGATACTACACCTCTCAGCCTACTCTATGACATGTAACTGTATTATTATGTGTGACTGTGGTACTACATCTCCCAGCGTACTCTATGACACGTAACTGTATTATTATGT
This sequence comes from Rhinoderma darwinii, assembly GCF_050947455.1. Lineage (NCBI taxonomy): Eukaryota > Metazoa > Chordata > Amphibia > Anura > Rhinodermatidae > Rhinoderma > Rhinoderma darwinii. The sequence continues at coordinate 51,288 of NW_027464490.1, forward strand.
GTGACTGTGGTACTACACCTCTCAGCGTACTCTGACATGTAACTGTATTATTACGTGTGACTGTAGTACTATACCTCTCAGCCTACTCTATGACAAGTAACTGTATTATTACGTGTGACTGTGGTACTACACCTCTCAGCGTACTCTACGACATGTAACTGTATTATTATGTGTGACTGTGGTACTACACCTCTCAGCCTACTCTATGACACGTAACTGTATTATTACGTGTGACTGTAGTACTACACCTCTCAGCGTACTCTATGACATGTAACTGTATTATGTGTGACTGTGGTACTACACCTCTCAGCGTACTCTGACATGTAACTGTATTATTACGTGTGACTGTAGTACTACACCTCTCAGCCTACTCTATGACACGTAACTGTATTATTACGTGTGACTGTGGTACTAAACCTCTCAGCGTACTCTACGACATGTAACTGTATTATTATGTGTGACTGTGGTACTACACCTCTCAGCGTACTCTATGACATGTAACTGTATTATTATGTGTGACTGTGGTACTACACCTCTCAGCCTACTCTATGACACGTAACTGTATTATTACGTGTGACTGTGGTACTACACCTCTCAGCGTACTCTATGACATGTAACTGTATTATTATGTGTGACTGTGGTACTACACCTCTCAGCGTACTCTATGACATGTAACTGTATTATTATGTGTGACTGTGGTACTACACCTCTCAGCGTACTCTGTGACATGTAACTGTATTATTACGTGTGACTGTGGTACTACACCTCTCAGCGTACTCTGACATGTAACTGTATTATTATGTGTGACTGTGGTACTACACCTCTCAGCGTACTCTGACATGTAACTGTATTATTATGTGTGACTGTAGTACTACACCTCTCAGCCTTCTCTATGACACGTAACTGTATTATTATGCGTGACTGTGGTACTACACCTCTCAGCGTACTCTATGACATGTAACTGTATTATTATGTGTGACTGTGGTACTACACCTCTCAGCGTACTCTATGACATGTAACTGTATTATGTGTGACTGTGGTACTACACCTCTCAGTGTACTCTATGACATGTAACTGTATTATTATGTGTGACTGTGGTACTACACCTCTCAGCGTACTTTATGACATGTAACTGTATTATTATGTGTGACTGTGGTACTACACCTCTCAGCGTACTCTGACATGTAACTGTATTATTATGTGTGACTGTAGTACTACACCTCTCAGCCTACTCTATGACACGTAACTGTATTATTATGCGTGACTGTGGTACTACACCTCTCATCGTACTCTATGACATGTAACTGTATTATTATGTATGACTGTGGTACTACACCTCTCAGCGTACTCTATGACATGTAACTGTATTATTATGTGTGACTGTGGTACTACACCGCTCAGCGTACTCTGACATGTAACTGTATTATTATGTGTGACTGTGGTACTACAACTCTCAGCGTACTCTATGACATGTAACTGTATTATTATGTGTGACTGTGGTACTACACCTCTCAGCGTACTCTGACATGTCACTGTATTATTATGTGTGACTGTGGTACTACACCTCTCAGCGTACTCTATGACATGTAACTGTATTATTATGTGTGACTGTGGTACTACACCTCTCAGCGTACTCTATGACATGTAACTGTATTATTATGCGTGACTGTGGTACTACACCTCTCAGCGTACTCTATGACATGTAACTGTATTATTATGTGTGACTGTGGTACTACACCTCTCAGCGTACTCTATGACATGTAACTGTATTATGTGTGACTGTGGTACTACACCTCTCAGTGTACTCTATGACATGTAACTGTATTATTATGTGTGACTGTGGTACTACACCTCTCAGCGTACTCTATGACATGTAACTGTATTATTATGTGTGACTGTGGTACTACACCTCTCAGCGTACTCTGACATGTAACTGTATTATTATGTGTGACTGTAGTACTACACCTCTCAGCCTACTCTATGACACGTAACTGTATTATTATGCGTGACTGTGGTACTACACCTCTCATCGTACTCTATGACATGTAACTGTATTATTATGTATGACTGTGGTACTACACCTCTCAGCGTACTCTATGACATGTAACTGTATTATTATGTGTGACTGTGGTACTACACCGCTCAGCGTACTCTGACATGTAACTGTATTATTATGTGTGACTGTGGTACTACAACTCTCAGCGTACTCTATGACATGTAACTGTATTATTATGTGTGACTGTGGTACTACACCTCTCAGCGTACTCTGACATGTCACTGTATTATTATGTGTGACTGTGGTACTACACCTCTCAGCGTACTCTATGACATGTAACTGTATTATTATGTGTGACTGTGGTACTACACCTCTCAGCGTACTCTATGACATGTAACTGTATTATTATGCGGGACTGTGGCACTACACCTCTCAGCGTACTCTATGACACGTAACTGTATTATTACGTGTGACTGTGGTACTACACCTCTCAGCATACTCTATGACATGTAACTGTATTATTATGTGTGACTGTGGTACTACACCTCTCAGCCTTCTCTATGACACGTAACTGTATTATTATTTGTGACTGTGGTACTACACCTCTCAGCGTACTCTATGACATGTAACTGTATTATGTGTGACTGTGGTACTACACCTCTCAGCCTACTCTATGACATGTAACTGTATTATTATGTGTGACTGTGGTACTACACCTCTCAGCGTACTCTATGACATGTAACTGTATTATTATGTGTGACTGTGGTACTACACCTCTCAGCCTACTCTATGACACGTAACTGTATTATTACGTGTGACTGTGGTACTACACCTCTCAGCGTACTCTATGACACGTAACTGTATTATTACGTGTGACTGTAGTGCTACACCTCTCAGCCTACTCTATGACACGTAACTGTATTATTACGTGTGACTGTGGTACTACACCTCTCAGCGTACTCTATGACATGTAACTGTATTATTACGTGTGACTGTGGTACTACACCTCTCAGCGTACTCTGACATGTAACTGTATTATTACGTGTGACTGTAGTACTACACCTCTCAGCGTACTCTATGACATGTAACTGTATTATTATGCGTGACTGTGGTACTACACCTCTCAGCGTACTCTATGACATGTAACTGTATTATTATGTGTGACTGTGGTACTACACCTCTCAGCCTACTCTATGACACGTAACTGTATTATTACGTGTGACTGTGGTACTACACCTCTCAGCGTACTCTACGACATGTAACTGTATTATTATGTGTGACTGTGGTACTACACCTCTCAGCGTACTCTATGACACCTAACTGTATTATTATGCGTGACTGTCGTAATACACCTCTCAGCGTACTCTATGACATGTAACTGTATTATTATGTGTGACTGTGGTACTACACCTCTCAGCCTAGTCTATGACACGTAACTGTATTATTACGTGTGACTGTAGTACTACACCTCTCAGCGTACTCTATGACATGTAACTGTATTATTTTGTGTGACTGTGGTACTACACCTCTCAGCCCACTCTATGACATGTAACTGTATTATTATGTGTGACTGTGGTACTACACCTCTCAGCGTACTCTATGACATGTAACTGTATTATTATGTGTGACTGTGGTACTACACCTCTCAGCGTACTCTGACATGTAACTGTATTATTATGTGTGACTGTAGTACTACACCTCTCAGCCTACTCTATGACACGTAACTGTATTATTATGCGTGACTGTGGTACTACACCTCTCATCGTACTCTATGACATGTAACTGTATTATTATGTATGACTGTGGTACTACACCTCTCAGCGTACTCTATGACATGTAACTGTATTATTATGTGTGACTGTGGTACTACACCGCTCAGCGTACTCTGACATGTAACTGTATTATTATGTGTGACTGTGGTACTACAACTCTCAGCGTACTCTATGACATGTAACTGTATTATTATGTGTGACTGTGGTACTACACCTCTCAGCGTACTCTGACATGTCACTGTATTATTATGTGTGACTGTGGTACTACACCTCTCAGCGTACTCTATGACATGTAACTGTATTATTATGTGTGACTGTGGTACTACACCTCTCAGCGTACTCTATGACATGTAACTGTATTATTATGCGTGACTGTGGTACTACACCTCTCAGCGTACTCTATGACATGTAACTGTATTATTATGTGTGACTGTGGTACTACACCTCTCAGCGTACTCTATGACATGTAACTGTATTATGTGTGACTGTGGTACTACACCTCTCAGTGTACTCTATGACATGTAACTGTATTATTATGTGTGACTGTGGTACTACACCTCTCAGCGTACTCTATGACATGTAACTGTATTATTATGTGTGACTGTGGTACTACACCTCTCAGCGTACTCTGACATGTAACTGTATTATTATGTGTGACTGTAGTACTACACCTCTCAGCCTACTCTATGACACGTAACTGTATTATTATGCGTGACTGTGGTACTACACCTCTCATCGTACTCTATGACATGTAACTGTATTATTATGTATGACTGTGGTACTACACCTCTCAGCGTACTCTATGACATGTAACTGTATTATTATGTGTGACTGTGGTACTACACCGCTCAGCGTACTCTGACATGTAACTGTATTATTATGTGTGACTGTGGTACTACAACTCTCAGCGTACTCTATGACATGTAACTGTATTATTATGTGTGACTGTGGTACTACACCTCTCAGCGTACTCTGACATGTCACTGTATTATTATGTGTGACTGTGGTACTACACCTCTCAGCGTACTCTATGACATGTAACTGTATTATTATGTGTGACTGAGGTACTACACCTCTCAGCGTACTCTATGACATGTAACTGTATTATTATGCGGGACTGTGGCACTACACCTCTCAGCGTACTCTATGACACGTAACTGTATTATTACGTGTGACTGTGGTACTACACCTCTCAGCATACTCTATGACATGTAACTGTATTATTATGTGTGACTGTGGTACTACACCTCTCAGCCTTCTCTATGACACGTAACTGTATTATTATGTGTGACTGTGGTACTACACCTCTCAGCGTACTCTATGACATGTAACTGTATTATGTGTGACTGTGGTACTACACCTCTCAGCCTACTCTATGACATGTAACTGTATTATCATGTGTGACTGTGGTACTACACCTCTCAGCGTACTCTATGACATGTAACTGTATTATTATGTGTGACTGTGGTACTACACCTCTCAGCCTACTCTATGACACGTAACTGTATTATTACGTGTGACTGTGGTACTACACCTCTCAGCGTACTCTATGACACGTAACTGTATTATTACGTGTGACTGTAGTGCTACACCTCTCAGCCTACTCTATGACACGTAACTGTATTATTACGTGTGACTGTGGTACTACACCTCTCAGCGTACTCTATGACATGTAACTGTATTATTACGTGTGACTGTGGTACTACACCTCTCAGCGTACTCTGACATGTAACTGTATTATTACGTGTGACTGTAGTACTACACCTCTCAGCGTACTCTATGACATGTAACTGTATTATTATGCGTGACTGTGGTACTACACCTCTCAGCGTACTCTATGACATGTAACTGTATTATTATGTGTGACTGTGGTACTACACCTCTCAGCCTACTCTATGACACGTAACTGTATTATTACGTGTGACTGTGGTACTACACCTCTCAGCGTACTCTACGACATGTAACTGTATTATTATGTGTGACTGTGGTACTACACCTCTCAGCGTACTCTATGACACCTAACTGTATTATTATGCGTGACTGTCGTACTACACCTCTCAGCGTACTCTATGACATGTAACTGTATTATTATGTGTGACTGTGGTACTACACCTCTCAGCCTAGTCTATGACACGTAACTGTATTATTACGTGTGACTGTAGTACTACACCTCTCAGCGTACTCTATGACATGTAACTGTATTATTTTGTGTGACTGTGGTACTACACCTCTCAGCCTACTCTATGACATGTAACTGTATTATTATGTATGACTGTGGTACTACACCTCTCAGCATACTCTATGACATGTAACTGTGTTATTACGTGTGACTGTGGCACTACACCTCTCAGCGTACTCTATGACACGTAACTGTATTATTATGTGTGACTGTGGCACTACACCTCTCAGGATACTCTATGACATGTAACTGTATTATTACGTGTGACTGTGGTACTACACCTCTCAGCGTACTCTGACATGTAACTGTATTATTATGTGTGAATGTGGTACTACACCTCTCAGCGTACTCTGACATGTAACTGTATTATTATGTGTGACTGTGGTACTACACCTCTCAGCCTACTCTATGACACGTAACTGTATTATTATGTGTGACTGTGGTACTACATCTCCCAGCGTACTCTATGACACGTAACTGTATTATTATGTGTGACTGTGGTACTACACCTCTCAGCGTACTCTGACATGTAACTGTATTATTATGTGTGACTGTGGTACTACACCTCTCAGCGTACTCTGACATGTAACTGTATTATTATGTGTGACTGTAGTACTACACCTCTCAGCCTACTCTATGACACGTAACTGTATTATTATGTGTGACTGTGGTACTTCATCTCCCAGCGTACTCTATGACATGTAACTGTATTATTATGCGTGACTGTGGTACTACACCTCTCAGCCTACTCTATGACATGTAACTGTATTATTATGTATGACTGTGGTACTACATCTCTCAGCGTACTCTATGACATGTAACTGTATTATTATGTGTGACTGTGGTACTACACCACTCAGCGTACTCTGACATGTAACTGTATTATTATGTGTGACTGTGGTACTACACCTCTCAGCGTACTCTATGACATGTAACTGTATTATTATGTGTGACTGTGGTACTACACCTCTCAGCGTACTCTATGACATGTAACTGTATTATTATGTATGACTGTGGTACTACACCTCTCAGCGTACTCTATGACATGTAACTGTATTATTATGTGTGACTGTGGTACTACACCTCTCAGCGTACTCTATGACATGTACCTGTATTATTATGTGTGACTGTGGTACTACACCTCCCAGCATAACCTATGACATGTAACTGTATTATTATGTGTGACTGTGGTACTACACCTCTCAGCGTACTCTATGACATGTAACTGTATTATTATGTGTGACTGTGGTACTACACCTCTCAGCGTACTCTATGACATGTAACTGTATTATTATGTGTGACTGTAGTACTACACCTCTCAGCGTACTCTATGACATGTAACTGTATTATTATGTGTGACTGTGGTACTACACCTCTCAGCGTACTCTATGACATGTAACTGTATTATTATGCGTGACTGTGGTACTACACCGCTCAGCGTACTCTGACATGTAACTGTATTATTATGTGTGACTGTGGTACTACACCTCTCAGCGTACTCTATGACATGTAACTGTATTATTATGTGTGACTGTGGTACTACACCTCTCAGCCTACTCTATGACATGTAACTGTATTATTATGCGTGACTGTGGTACTACACCTCTCAGCCTAATCTATGACATGTAACTGTATTATTATGTGTGACTGTGGTACTACACCTCTCAGCGTACTCTGACATGTAACTGTATTATTATGTGTGAATGTGGTACTACACCTCTCAGCGTACTCTGACATGTAACTGTATTATTATGTGTGACTGTGGTACTACACCTCTCAGCGTACTCTGACATGTAACTGTATTATTATGTGTGACTGTGGTACTACACCTCTCAGCGTACTCTATGACATGTAACTGTATTATTATGTGTGACTGTGGTACTACACCTCTCAGCCTACTCTATGACATGTAACTGTATTATTACGTGTGACTGTGGTACTACACCTCTCAGCCTACTCTATGACACGTAACTGTATTATTATGTGTGACTGTGGTACTACACCTCTCAGCCTACTCTATGACATGTAACTGTATTATGTGTGACTGTGGTACTACACCGCTCAGCGTACTCTATGACATGTAACTGTATTATTATGTGTGACTGTGGTACTACACCTCTCAGCGTACTCTGACATGTAACTGTATTATTATGCGTGACTGTGGTACTACACCTCTCAGCGTACTCTATGACACGTAACTGTATTACAATGTGTGACTGTGGTACTACACCTCTCAGCGTACTCTCTGACATGTAACTGTATTATTATGTGTGACTGTGGTACTACACCTCTCAGCCTACTCTATGACATGTAACTGTATTATTATGTGTGACTGTGGTACTACACCTCTCAGCGTACTCTATGACACGTAACTGTATTACAATGTGTGACTGTGGTACTACACCTCTCAGCGTACTCTCTGACATGTAACTGTATTATTATGTGTGACTGTGGTACTACACCTCTCAGCCTACTCTATGACATGTAACTGTATTATTATGCGTGACTGTGATACTACACCTCTCAGCCTACTCTATGACATGTAACTGTATTATTATGTGTGACTGTGGTACTACATCTCCCAGCGTACTCTATGACACGTAACTGTATTATTATGTGTGACTGTGGTACTACACCTCTCAGCGTACTCTGACATGTAACTGTATTATTACGTGTGACTGTAGTACTATACCTCTCAGCCTACTCTATGACAAGTAACTGTATTATTACGTGTGACTGTGGTACTACACCTCTCAGCGTACTCTACGACATGTAACTGTATTATTATGTGTGACTGTGGTACTACACCTCTCAGCCTACTCTATGACACGTAACTGTATTATTACGTGTGACTGTAGTACTACACCTCTCAGCGTACTCTATGACATGTAACTGTATTATGTGTGACTGTGGTACTACACCTCTCAGCGTACTCTGACATGTAACTGTATTATTACGTGTGACTGTAGTACTACACCTCTCAGCCTACTCTATGACACGTAACTGTATTATTACGTGTGACTGTGGTACTAAACCTCTCAGCGTACTCTACGACATGTAACTGTATTATTATGTGTGACTGTGGTACTACACCTCTCAGCGTACTCTATGACATGTAACTGTATTATTATGTGTGACTGTGGTACTACACCTCTCAGCCTACTCTATGACACGTAACTGTATTATTACGTGTGACTGTGGTACTACACCTCTCAGCGTACTCTATGACACGTAACTGTATTATTACGTGTGACTGTAGTACTACACCTCTCAGCCTACTCTATGACACGTAACTGTATTATTACGTGTGACTGTGGTACTAAACCTCTCAGCGTACTCTACGACATGTAACTGTATTATTATGTGTGACTGTGGTACTACATCTCCCAGCGTACTCTATGACACGTAACTGTAATATTATGTGTGACTGTGGTACTACACCTCTCAGCGTACTCTGACATGTAACTGTATTATTATGTGTGACTGTGGTACTACACCTCTCAGCGTACTCTACGACATGTAACTGTATTATTATGCGTGACTGTGGTACTACACCTCTCAGCCTATTCTATGACACGTAACTGTATTATTATGTGTGACTGTGGTACTACATCTCCCAGCGTACTCTATGACATTTAACTGTATTATTATGCGTGACTGTGATAGTACACCTCTCAGCCTACTCTATGACATGTAACTGTATTATTATGTATGACTGTGGTACTACAGCTCTCAGCGTACTCTATGACATGTAACTGTATTATTATGTATGACTGTGGTACTACACCTCTCAGCGTACTCTATGACATGTAACTGTATTATTATGTGTGACTGTGGTACTACATCTCTCAGCGTACTCTATGACATGTAACTGTATTATTATGTGTGACTGTGGTACTACACCTCTCAGCGTACTCTATGAAATGTAACTGTATTATTATGTGTGACTGTGGTACTACACCTCTCAGCGTACTCTATGACATGTAACTGTATTATTATGTGTGACTGTGGTACTACACCTCTCAGCGTACTCTATGACATGTAACTGTATTATTATGTGTGACTGTGGTACTACACCTCTCAGCGTACTCTATGACACGTAACTGTATTATTATGCGTGACTGTGGTACTACACCTCTCAGCGTACTCTATGACATGTAACTGTATTATTACGTGTGACTGTAGTACTACACCTCTCAGCGTACTCTATGACATGTAACTGTATTATTATGTGTGACTGTGGTACTACACCACTCAGCGTACTCTATGACATGTAACTGTATTATTATGTGTGACTGTGGTACTACACCTCTCAGCGTACTCTATGACATGTAACTGTATTATTATGTGTGACTGTGGTACTACATCTCCCAGCGTACTCTATGACACGTAACTGTATTATTATGTGTGACTGTGGTGCTACACCTCTCAGCGTACTCTGACATGTAACTGTATTATTATGTGTGACTGTGGTACTACACCTCTCAGCGTACTCTATTACATGTAACTGTATTATTATGTGTGACTGTGGTACTACATCTCCCAGCGTACTCTATGACATTTAACTGTATTATTATGCGTGACTGTGATAGTACACCTCTCAGCCTACTCTATGACATGTAACTGTATTATTATGTATGACTGTGGTACTACAGCTCTCAGCGTACTCTATGACATGTAACTGTATTATAATGTATGACTGTGGTACTACACCTCTCAGCGTACTCTATGACATGTAACTGTATTATTATGTGTGACTGTGGTACTACATCTCTCAGCGTACTCTATGACATGTAACTGTATTATTATGTGTGACTGTGGTACTACACCTCTCAGCGTACTCTATGAAATGTAACTGTATTATTATGTGTGACTGTGGTACTACACCTCTCAGCGTACTCTGACATGTAACTGTATTATTACATGTGACTGTAGTACTACACCTCTCCGCCTACTCTATGACACGTAACTGTATTATTACGTGTGACTGTGGTACTACACCTCTCAGCGTACTCTATGACCTGTAACTGTATTATTATGTGTGACTGTGGTACTATACCTCCCAGCGTACTCTATCACATGTAACAGTATTATTATGGGTGACTGTGGTACTACACCTCTCAGCGTACTCTATGACATGTAACAGTATTATTATGGGTGACTGTGGTACTACACCTCTCAGCGTACTCTATGACATGTAACTGTATTATTATGCGTGACTGTGGTACTACACCTCTCAGCGTACTCTATGACATGTAACTGTATTATTATGTGTGACTGTGGTACTACACCTCTCAGCGTACTCTATGACACGTAACTGTATTATTACGTGTGACTGTGGTACTACACCTCTCAGCGTACTCTATGACATGTAACTGTATTATTATGCGTGGCTGTGGTACTACACCTCTCAGCGTACTCTATGACACGTAACTGTATTATTATGCGTGACTGTGGTACTACACCTCTCAGCGTACTCTATGACATGTAACTGTATTATTACGTGTGACTGTGGTACTATACCTCCCAGCGTACTCTATGACATGTAACTGTATTATTATGCGTGACTGTGGTACTACACCTCTCAGCGTACTCTGACATGTAACTGTATTATTATGCGTGACAGTGGTACTACACCTCTCCGCGTACTCTATGACATGTAACTGTATTATTATGTGTGACTGTGGTACTATAACTCCCAGCGTACTCTATGACATGTAACTGTATTATTATGTGTGACTGTGGTACTATACCTCTCAGCGTACTCTATGACATGTAACTGTATTATTATGTGTGACTGTGGTACTACACCTCTCAGCGTACTCTATTACATGTAACTGTATTATTATGTGTGACTGTGGTACTACACCTCTCAGCCTACTCTATGACATGTAACTGTATTATTATGTGTGACTGTGGTACTACACCTCTCAGCGTACTCTATTACATGTAACTGTATTATTATGTGTGACTGTGGTACTACACTTCTCAGCCTACTCTATGACATGTAACTGTATTATTATGTGTGACTGTGGTACTACGCCTCTCAGCGTACTCTATGACATGTAACTGTATTATTATGTGTGACGGTGGTACTACAACTCTCAGCGTACTCTATGACATGTAACTGTATTATTATGCGTGACTGTGGTACTACACCTCTCAGCCCACTCTATGACATGTAACTGTATTATTATGTATGACTGTGGTACTACATCTCTCAGCGTACTCTATGACATGTAACTGTATTATTATGTGTGACTGTGGTACTACACCTCTCAGCCTACTCTATGACATGTAACTGTATTATTATGCGTGACTGTGATACTACACCTCTCAGCCTACTCTATGACATGTAACTGTATTATTATGTGTGACTGTGGTACTACATCTCCCAGCGTACTCTATGACACGTAACTGTATTATTATGTGTGACTGTGGTACTACACCTCTCAGCGTACTCTGACATGTAACTGTATTATTACGTGTGACTGTAGTACTATACCTCTCAGCCTACTCTATGACAAGTAACTGTATTATTACGTGTGACTGTGGTACTACACCTCTCAGCGTACTCTACGACATGTAACTGTATTATTATGTGTGACTGTGGTACTACACCTCTCAGCCTACTCTATGACACGTAACTGTATTATTACGTGTGACTGTAGTACTACACCTCTCAGCGTACTCTATGACATGTAACTGTATTATGTGTGACTGTGGTACTACACCTCTCAGCGTACTCTGACATGTAACTGTATTATTACGTGTGACTGTGGTACTACACCTCTGAGCGTACTCTGTGACATGTAACTGTATTATTACGTGTGACTGTGGTACTACACCTCTCAGCGTACTCTATGACATGTAACTGTATTATGTGTGACTGTGGTACTACACCTCTCAGCGTACTCTATGACATGTAACTGTATTATTATGTGTAACTGTGGTACTACACCTCTGAGCGTACTCTGTGACATGTAACTGTATTATTACGTGTGACTGTGGTACTACACCTCTCAGCGTACTCTGACATGTAACTGTATTATTATGTGTGACTGTGGTACTACACCTCTCAGCGTACTCTGACATGTAACTGTATTATTATGTGTGACTGTAGTACTACACCTCTCAGCCTTCTCTATGACACGTAACTGTATTATTATGCGTGACTGTGGTACTACACCTCTCAGCGTACTCTATGACATGTAACTGTATTATTATGTGTGACTGTGGTACTACACCTCTCAGCGTACTCTATGACATGTAACTGTATTATGTGTGACTGTGGTACTACACCTCTCAGTGTACTCTATGACATGTAACTGTATTATTATGTGTGACTGTGGTACTACACCTCTCAGCGTACTCTATGACATGTAACTGTATTATTATGTGTGACTGTGGTACTACACCTCTCAGCGTACTCTGACATGTAACTGTATTATTATGTGTGACTGTAGTACTACACCTCTCAGCCTACTCTATGACACGTAACTGTATTATTATGTGTGACTGTGGTACTACACCTCTCAGCCTACTCTATGACACGTAACTGTATTATTACGTGTGACTGTAGTACTACACCTCTCATCGTACTCTATGACACATAACTGTATTATTACGTGTGACTGTGGTACTACACCTCTCAGCCTACTCTTTGACACGTAACTGTATTATTACGTGTGACTGTGGTACTACACCTCTCAGCGTACTCTATGACATGTAACTGTATTATGTGTGACTGTGGTACTACACCTCTCAGCGTACTCTGACATGTAACTGTATTATTACGTGTGACTGTGGTACTACACCTCTCAGCGTACTCTATGACATGTAACTGTATTATTATGCGTGACTGCAGTACTACACCTCTCAGCGTACTCTATGACATGTAACTGTATTATTATGCGTGACTGTGGTACTACACCTCTCAGCGTACTCTGACATGTAACTGTATTATTATGTGTGACTGTGGTACTACAACTCTCAGCGTACTCTATGACATGTAACTGTATTATTATGTGTGACTGTGGTACTACACCTCTCAGCGTACTCTGACATGTCACTGTATTATTATGTGTGACTGTGGTACTACACCTCTCAGCGTACTCTATGACATGTAACTGTATTATTATGTGTGACTGTGGCACTACACCTCTCAGCGTACTCTATGACACGTAACTGTATTATAACGTGTGACTGTGGTACTATACCTCTCAGCGTACTCTATGACATGTAACTGTATTATTATGTGTGACTGTGGTACTACACCTCTCAGCGTACTCTGACATGTAACTGTATTATTACGTGTGACTGTGATACTACACCTCTCAGCGTACTCTATGACATGTAACTGTATTATTATGTGTGACTATGGTACTACACCTCTCAGCCTACTCTATGACACGTAACTGTATTATTACGTGTGACTGTGGTACTACACCTCTCAGCGTACTCTACGACATGTAACTGTATTATTATGTGTGACTGTGGTACTACACCTCTCAGCCTACTCTATGACAGGTAACTGTATTATTACGTGTGACTGTGGTACTATACCTCTCAGCGTACTCTATGACATGTAACTGTATTATTATGTGTGACTGTGGTACTACACCTCTCAGCGTACTCTATGACATGTAACTGTATTATTATGTGTGACTGTGGTACTACACCTCTCAGCGTACTCTGTGACATGTAACTGTATTATTACGTGTGACTGTGGTACTACACCTCTCAGCGTACTCTGACATGTAACTGTATTATTATGTGTGACTGTGGTACTACACCTCTCAGCGTACTCTGACATGTAACTGTATTATTATGTGTGACTGTAGTACTACACCTCTCAGCCTTCTCTATGACACGTAACTGTATTATTATGCGTGACTGTGGTACTACACCTCTCAGCGTACTCTATGACATGTAACTGTATTATTATGTGTGACTGTGGTACTACACCTCTCAGCGTACTCTATGACATGTAACTGTATTATGTGTGACTGTGGTACTACACCTCTCAGTGTACTCTATGACATGTAACTGTATTATTATGTGTGACTGTGGTACTACACCTCTCAGCGTACTTTATGACATGTAACTGTATTATTATGTGTGACTGTGGTACTACACCTCTCAGCGTACTCTGACATGTAACTGTATTATTATGTGTGACTGTAGTACTACACCTCTCAGCCTACTCTATGACACGTAACTGTATTATTATGCGTGACTGTGGTACTACACCTCTCATCGTACTCTATGACATGTAACTGTATTATTATGTATGACTGTGGTACTACACCTCTCAGCGTACTCTATGACATGTAACTGTATTATTATGTGTGACTGTGGTACTACACCGCTCAGCGTACTCTGACATGTAACTGTATTATTATGTGTGACTGTGGTACTACAACTCTCAGCGTACTCTATGACATGTAACTGTATTATTATGTGTGACTGTGGTACTACACCTCTCAGCGTACTCTGACATGTCACTGTATTATTATGTGTGACTGTGGTACTACACCTCTCAGCGTACTCTATGACATGTAACTGTATTATTATGTGTGACTGTGGTACTACACCTCTCAGCGTACTCTATGACATGTAACTGTATTATTATGCGTGACTGTGGTACTACACCTCTCAGCGTACTCTATGACATGTAACTGTATTATTATGTGTGACTGTGGTACTACACCTCTCAGCGTACTCTATGACATGTAACTGTATTATGTGTGACTGTGGTACTACACCTCTCAGTGTACTCTATGACATGTAACTGTATTATTATGTGTGACTGTGGTACTACACCTCTCAGCGTACTCTATGACATGTAACTGTATTATTATGTGTGACTGTGGTACTACACCTCTCAGCGTACTCTGACATGTAACTGTATTATTATGTGTGACTGTAGTACTACACCTCTCAGCCTACTCTATGACACGTAACTGTATTATTATGCGTGACTGTGGTACTACACCTCTCATCGTACTCTATGACATGTAACTGTATTATTATGTATGACTGTGGTACTACACCTCTCAGCGTACTCTATGACATGTAACTGTATTATTATGTGTGACTGTGGTACTACACCGCTCAGCGTACTCTGACATGTAACTGTATTATTATGTGTGACTGTGGTACTACAACTCTCAGCGTACTCTATGACATGTAACTGTATTATTATGTGTGACTGTGGTACTACACCTCTCAGCGTACTCTGACATGTCACTGTATTATTATGTGTGACTGTGGTACTACACCTCTCAGCGTACTCTATGACATGTAACTGTATTATTATGTGTGACTGTGGTACTACACCTCTCAGCGTACTCTATGACATGTAACTGTATTATTATGCGGGACTGTGGCACTACACCTCTCAGCGTACTCTATGACACGTAACTGTATTATTACGTGTGACTGTGGTACTACACCTCTCAGCATACTCTATGACATGTAACTGTATTATTATGTGTGACTGTGGTACTACACCTCTCAGCCTTCTCTATGACACGTAACTGTATTATTATGTGTGACTGTGGTACTACACCTCTCAGCGTACTCTATGACATGTAACTGTATTATGTGTGACTGTGGTACTACACCTCTCAGCCTACTCTATGACATGTAACTGTATTATTATGTGTGACTGTGGTACTACACCTCTCAGCGTACTCTATGACATGTAACTGTATTATTATGTGTGACTGTGGTACTACACCTCTCAGCCTACTCTATGACACGTAACTGTATTATTACGTGTGACTGTGGTACTACACCTCTCAGCGTACTCTATGACACGTAACTGTATTATTACGTGTGACTGTAGTGCTACACCTCTCAGCCTACTCTATGACACGTAACTGTATTATTACGTGTGACTGTGGTACTACACCTCTCAGCGTACTCTATGACATGTAACTGTATTATTACGTGTGACTGTGGTACTACACCTCTCAGCGTACTCTGACATGTAACTGTATTATTACGTGTGACTGTAGTACTACACCTCTCAGCGTACTCTATGACATGTAACTGTATTATTATGCGTGACTGTGGTACAACACCTCTCAGCGTACTCTATGACATGTAACTGTATTATTATGTGTGACTGTGGTACTACACCTCTCAGCCTACTCTATGACACGTAACTGTATTATTACGTGTGACTGTGGTACTACACCTCTCAGCGTACTCTACGACATGTAACTGTATTATTATGTGTGACTGTGGTACTACACCTCTCAGCGTACTCTATGACACCTAACTGTATTATTATGCGTGACTGTCGCACTACACCTCTCAGCGTACTCTATGACATGTAACTGTATTATTATGTGTGACTGTGGTACTACACCTCTCAGCCTAGTCTATGACACGTAACTGTATTATTACGTGTGACTGTAGTACTACACC
This sequence comes from Rhinoderma darwinii, assembly GCF_050947455.1. Taxonomy (NCBI): domain Eukaryota; kingdom Metazoa; phylum Chordata; class Amphibia; order Anura; family Rhinodermatidae; genus Rhinoderma; species Rhinoderma darwinii. Next base: position 68,674 of record NW_027464490.1, read on the forward strand.
TCTCAGCGTACTCTATGACATGTAACTGTATTATTTTGTGTGACTGTGGTACTACACCTCTCAGCCTACTCTATGACATGTAACTGTATTATTATGTATGACTGTGGTACTACACCTCTCAGCATACTCTATGACATGTAACTGTATTATTACGTGTGACTGTGGCACTACACCTCTCAGCGTACTCTATGACACGTAACTGTATTATTATGTGTGACTGTGGCACTACACCTCTCAGGATACTCTATGACATGTAACTGTATTATTACGTGTGACTGTGGTACTACACCTCTCAGCGTACTCTGACATGTAACTGTATTATTATGTGTGAATGTGGTACTACACCTCTCAGCGTACTCTGACATGTAACTGTATTATTATGTGTGACTGTGGTACTACACCTCTCAGCCTACTCTATGACACGTAACTGTATTATTATGTGTGACTGTGGTACTACATCTCCCAGCGTACTCTATGACACGTAACTGTATTATTATGTGTGACTGTGGTACTACACCTCTCAGCGTACTCTGACATGTAACTGTATTATTATGTGTGACTGTGGTACTACACCTCTCAGCGTACTCTGACATGTAACTGTATTATTATGTGTGACTGTAGTACTACACCTCTCAGCCTACTCTATGACACGTAACTGTATTATTATGTGTGACTGTGGTACTACATCTCCCAGCGTACTCTATGACATGTAACTGTATTATTATGCGTGACTGTGGTACTACACCTCTCAGCCTACTCTATGACATGTAACTGTATTATTATGTATGACTGTGGTACTACATCTCTCAGCGTACTCTATGACATGTAACTGTATTATTATGTGTGACTGTGGTACTACACCACTCAGCGTACTCTGACATGTAACTGTATTATTATGTGTGACTGTGGTACTACACCTCTCAGCGTACTCTATGACATGTAACTGTATTATTATGTGTGACTGTGGTACTACACCTCTCAGCGTACTCTATGACATGTAACTGTATTATTATGTATGACTGTGGTACTACACCTCTCAGCGTACTCTATGACATGTAACTGTATTATTATGTGTGACTGTGGTACTACACCTCTCAGCGTACTCTATGACATGTACCTGTATTATTATGTGTGACTGTGGTACTACACCTCCCAGCATAACCTATGACATGTAACTGTATTATTATGTGTGACTGTGGTACTACACCTCTCAGCGTACTCTATGACATGTAACTGTATTATTATGTGTGACTGTGGTACTACACCTCTCAGCGTACTCTATGACATGTAACTGTATTATTATGTGTGACTGTAGTACTACACCTCTCAGCGTACTCTATGACATGTAACTGTATTATTATGTGTGACTGTGGTACTACACCTCTCAGCGTACTCTATGACATGTAACTGTATTATTATGCGTGACTGTGGTACTACACCGCTCAGCGTACTCTGACATGTAACTGTATTATTATGTGTGACTGTGGTACTACACCTCTCAGCGTACTCTATGACATGTAACTGTATTATTATGTGTGACTGTGGTACTACACCTCTTAGCCTACTCTATGACACGTAACTGTATTATTATGCGTGACTGTGGTACTACACCTCTCAGCCTACTCTATGACATGTAACTGTATTATTATGCGTGACTGTGGTACTACACCTCTCAGCCTAATCTATGACATGTAACTGTATTATTATGTGTGACTGTGGTACTACACCTCTCAGCGTACTCTGACATGTAACTGTATTATTATGTGTGAATGTGGTACTACACCTCTCAGCGTACTCTGACCTGTAACTGTATTATTATGTGTGACTGTGGTACTACACCTCTCAGCGTACTCTGACATGTAACTGTATTATTATGTGTGACTGTGGTACTACACCTCTCAGCGTACTCTATGACATGTAACTGTATTATTATGTGTGACTGTGGTACTACACCTCTCAGCCTACTCTATGACATGTAACTGTATTATTACGTGTGACTGTGGTACTACACCTCTCAGCCTACTCTATGACACGTAACTGTATTATTATGTGTGACTGTGGTACTACACCTCTCAGCCTACTCTATGACATGTAACTGTATTATGTGTGACTGTGGTACTACACCGCTCAGCGTACTCTATGACATGTAACTGTATTATTATGTGTGACTGTGGTACTACACCTCTCAGCGTACTCTGACATGTAACTGTATTATTATGCGTGACTGTGGTACTACACCTCTCAGCGTACTCTATGACACGTAACTGTATTACAATGTGTGACTGTGGTACTACACCTCTCAGCGTACTCTCTGACATGTAACTGTATTATTATGTGTGACTGTGGTACTACACCTCTCAGCCTACTCTATGACATGTAACTGTATTATTATGTGTGACTGTGGTACTACACCTCTCAGCGTACTCTATGACACGTAACTGTATTACAATGTGTGACTGTGGTACTACACCTCTCAGCGTACTCTCTGACATGTAACTGTATTATTATGTGTGACTGTGGTACTACACCTCTCAGCCTACTCTATGACATGTAACTGTATTATTATGTGTGACTGTGGTACTACATCTCCCAGCGTACTCTATGACATGTAACTGTATTATTATGTGTGACTGTGGTACTACACCTCTCAGCGTACTCTGACATGTAACTGTATTATTACGTGTGACTGTAGTACTATACCTCTCATCCTACTCTATGACAAGTAACTGTATTATTACGTGTGACTGTGGTACTACACCTCTCAGCGTACTCTACGACATGTAACTGTATTATTATGTGTGACTGTGGTACTACACCTCTCAGCCTACTCTATGACATGTAACTGTATTATGTGTGACTGTGGTACTACACCTCTCAGCGTACTCTGACATGTAACTGTATTATTACGTGTGACTGTAGTACTACACCTCTCAGCCTACTCTATGACACGTAACTGTATTATTACGTGTGACTGTGGTACTAAACCTCTCAGCGTACTCTATGACACGTAACTGTATTATTACGTGTGACTGTAGTACTACACCTCTCAGCCTACTCTATGACACGTAACTGTATTATTACGTGTGACTGTGGTACTAAACCTCTCAGCGTACTCTACGACATGTAACTGTATTATTATGTGTGACTGTGGTACTACATCTCCCAGCGTACTCTATGACACGTAACTGTATTATTATGTGTGACTGTGGTACTACACCTCTCAGCGTACTCTGACATGTAACTGTATTATTATGTGTGACTGTGGTACTACACCTCTCAGCGTACTCTACGACATGTAACTGTATTATTATGCGTGACTGTGGTACTACACCTCTCAGCCTATTCTATGACACGTAACTGTATTATTATGTGTGACTGTGGTACTACATCTCCCAGCGTACTCTATGACATTTAACTGTATTATTATGCGTGACTGTGATAGTACACCTCTCAGCCTACTCTATGACATGTAACTGTATTATTATGTATGACTGTGGTACTACAGCTCTCAGCGTACTCTATGACATGTAACTGTATTATTATGTATGACTGTGGTACTACACCTCTCAGCGTACTCTATGACATGTAACTGTATTATTATGTGTGACTGTGGTACTACATCTCTCAGCGTACTCTATGACATGTAACTGTATTATTATGTGTGACTGTGGTACTACACCTCTCAGCGTACTCTATGAAATGTAACTGTATTATTATGTGTGACTGTGGTACTACACCTCTCAGCGTACTCTATGACATGTAACTGTATTATTACGTGTGACTGTAGTACTACACCTCTCAGCGTACTCTATGACATGTAACTGTATTATTATGTGTGACTGTGGTACTACACCACTCAGCGTACTCTATGACATGTAACTGTATTATTATGTGTGACTGTGGTACTACACCTCTCAGCGTACTCTATGACATGTAACTGTATTATTATGTGTGACTGTGGTACTACATCTCCCAGCGTACTCTATGACACGTAACTGTATTATTATGTGTGACTGTGGTGCTACACCTCTCAGCGTACTCTGACATGTAACTGTATTATTATGTGTGACTGTGGTACTACACCTCTCAGCGTACTCTATGACATGTAACTGTATTATTATGTGTGACTGTGGTACTACACCTCTCAGCGTACTCTATTACATGTAACTGTATTATTATGTGTGACTGTGGTACTACATCTCCCAGCGTACTCTATGACATTTAACTGTATTATTATGCGTGACTGTGATAGTACACCTCTCAGCCTACTCTATGACATGTAACTGTATTATTATGTATGACTGTGGTACTACAGCTCTCAGCGTACTCTATGACATGTAACTGTATTATTATGTATGACTGTGGTACTACACCTCTCAGCGTACTCTATGACATGTAACAGTATTATTATGTGTGACTGTGGTACTACATCTCTCAGCGTACTCTATGACATGTAACTGTATTATTATGTGTGACTGTGGTACTACACCTCTCAGCGTACTCTATGAAATGTAACTGTATTATTATGTGTGACTGTGGTACTACACCTCTCAGCGTACTCTATGACATGTAACTGTATTATTATGTGTGACTGTGGTACTACACCTCTCAGCGTACTCTATGACATGTAACTGTATTATTATGTGTGACTGTGGTACTACACCTCTCAGCGTACTCTATGACACGTAACTGTATTATTATGCGTGACTGTGGTACTACACCTCTCAGCGTACTCTATGACATGTAACTGTATTATTACGTGTGACTGTAGTACTACACCTCTCAGCGTACTCTATGACATGTAACTGTATTATTATGTGTGACTGTGGTACTACACCACTCAGCGTACTCTATGACATGTAACTGTATTATTATGTGTGACTGTGGTACTACACCTCTCAGCGTACTCTATGACATGTAACTGTATTATTATGTGTGACTGTGGTACTACATCTCTCAGGATACTCTATGACATGTAACTGTATTATTATGTGTGACTGTGGTACTACACCTCTCAGCGTACTCTATGACATGTAACTGTATTATTATGTGTGACTGTGGTACTACACCTCTCAGCGTACTCTATGACATGTAACTGTATTATTATGTGTGACTGTGGTACTACATCTCTCAGGATACTCTATGACATGTAACTGTATTATTATGCGTGACTGTGGTACTACACCTCTCAGCGTACTCTATGACATGTAACTGTATTATTACGTGTGACTGTAGTACTACACCTCTCAGCGTACTCTATGACATGTAACTGTATTATTATGTGTGACTGTGGTACTACACCACTCAGCGTACTCTATGACATGTAACTGTATTATTATGTGTGACTGTGGTACTACACCACTCAGCGTACTCTATGACATGTAACTGTATTATTATGTGTGACTGTGGTACTATACCTCTCAGCGTACTCTATGACACGTAACTGTATTATTATGTGTGACTGTGGTGCTACACCTCTCAGCGTACTCTGACATGTAACTGTATTATTATGTGTGACTGTGGTACTACATCTCCCAGCGTACTCTATGACATTTAACTGTATTATTATGCGTGACTGTGATAGTACACCTCTCAGCCTACTCTATGACATGTAACTGTATTATTATGTATGACTGTGGTACTACAGCTCTCAGCGTACTCTATGACATGTAACTGTATTATTATGTATGACTGTGGTACTACACCTCTCAGCGTACTCTATGACATGTAACTGTATTATTATGTGTGACTGTGGTACTACATCTTTCAGCGTACTCTATGACATGTAACTGTATTATTATGTGTGACTGTGGTACTACACCTCTCAGCGTACTCTATGAAATGTAACTGTATTATTATGTGTGACTGTGGTACTACACCTCTCAGCGTACTCTGACATGTAACTGTATTATTACATGTGACTGTAGTACTACACCTCTCCGCCTACTCTATGACACGTAACTGTATTATTACGTGTGACTGTGGTACTACACCTCTCAGCGTACTCTATGACCTGTAACTGTATTATTATGTGTGACTGTGGTACTATACCTCCCAGCGTACTCTATCACATGTAACAGTATTATTATGGGTGACTGTTGTACTACACCTCTCAGCGTACTCTATGACATGTAACAGTATTATTATGGGTGACTGTGGTACTACACCTCTCAGCGTACTCTATGACATGTAACTGTATTATTATGCGTGACTGTGGTACTACACCACTCAGCGTACTCTATGACATGTAACTGTATTATTATGTGTGACTGTGGTACTACACCTCTCAGCGTACTCTATGACACGTAACTGTATTATTACGTGTGACTGTGGTACTACACCTCTCAGCGTACTCTATGACATGTAACTGTATTATTATGCGTGACTGTGGTACTACACCTCTCAGCGTACTCTATGACATGTAACTGTATTATTATGTGTGACTGTGGTACTACACCTCTCAGTGTACTCTATGACATGTAACTGTATTATTATGCGTGACTGTGGTACTACACCTCTCAGCGTACTCTGACATGTAACTGTATTATTATGCGTGACAGTGGTACTACACCTCTCCGCGTACTCTATGACATGTAACTGTATTATTATGTGTGACTGTGGTACTATACCTCCCAGCGTACTCTATGACATGTAACTGTATTATTATGTGTGACTGTGGTACTATACCTCTCAGCATACTCTATGACATGTAACTGTATTATTATGTGTGACTGTGGTACTACACCTCTCAGCGTACTCTATTACATGTAACTGTATTATTATGTGTGACTGTGGTACTACACCTCTCAGCCTACTCTATGACATGTAACTGTATTATTATGTGTGACTGTGGTACTACACCTCTCAGCGTACTCTATTACATGTAACTGTATTATTATGTGTGACTGTGGTACTACACTTCTCAGCCTACTCTATAACATGTAACTGTATTATTATGTGTGACTGTGGTACTACGCCTCTCAGCGTACTCTATGACATGTAACTGTATTATTATGTGTGACGGTGGTACTACAACTCTCAGCGTACTCTATGACATGTAACTGTATTATTATGCGTGACTGTGGTACTACACCTCTCAGCCCACTCTATGACATGTAACTGTATTATTATGTATGACTGTGGTACTACATCTCTCAGCGTACTCTATGACATGTAACTGTATTATTATGTGTGACTGTGGTACTACACCTCTCAGCCTACTCTATGACATGTAACTGTATTATTATGCGTGACTGTGATACTACACCTCTCAGCCTACTCTATGACATGTAACTGTATTATTATGTGTGACTGTGGTACTACATCTCCCAGCGTACTCTATGACACGTAACTGTATTATTATGTGTGACTGTGGTACTACACCTTTTAGCATACTCTATGACATGTAACTGTATTATTATGTGTGACTGTGGTACTACACCTCTCAGCCTTCTCTATGACACGTAACTGTATTATTATGTGTGACTGTGGTACTACACCTCTCAGCCTACTCTATGACACGTAACTGTATTATTATGTGTGACTGTGGTACTACACCTCTCAGCCTTCTCTATGACACGTAACTGTATTATTATGTGTGACTGTGGTACTACACCTCTCAGCGTACTCTATGACATGTAACTGTATTATTATGTGTGACTGTGGTACTACACCTCTCAGCGTACTCTGTGACATGTAACTGTATTATTACGTGTGACTGTGGTACTACACCTCTCAGCGTACTCTGACATGTAACTGTATTATTATGTGTGACTGTGGTACTACACCTCTCAGCGTACTCTGACATGTAACTGTATTATTATGTGTGACTGTAGTACTACACCTCTCAGCCTTCTCTATGACACGTAACTGTATTATTATGCGTGACTGTGGTACTACACCTCTCAGCGTACTCTATGACATGTAACTGTATTATTATGTGTGACTGTGGTACTACACCTCTCAGCGTACTCTATGACATGTAACTGTATTATGTGTGACTGTGGTACTACACCTCTCAGTGTACTCTATGACATGTAACTGTATTATTATGTGTGACTGTGGTACTACACCTCTCAGCGTACTTTATGACATGTAACTGTATTATTATGTGTGACTGTGGTACTACACCTCTCAGCGTACTCTGACATGTAACTGTATTATTATGTGTGACTGTAGTACTACACCTCTCAGCCTACTCTATGACACGTAACTGTATTATTATGCGTGACTGTGGTACTACACCTCTCATCGTACTCTATGACATGTAACTGTATTATTATGTATGACTGTGGTACTACACCTCTCAGCGTACTCTATGACATGTAACTGTATTATTATGTGTGACTGTGGTACTACACCGCTCAGCGTACTCTGACATGTAACTGTATTATTATGTGTGACTGTGGTACTACAACTCTCAGCGTACTCTATGACATGTAACTGTATTATTATGTGTGACTGTGGTACTACACCTCTCAGCGTACTCTGACATGTCACTGTATTATTATGTGTGACTGTGGTACTACACCTCTCAGCGTACTCTATGACATGTAACTGTATTATTATGTGTGACTGTGGTACTACACCTCTCAGCGTACTCTATGACATGTAACTGTATTATTATGCGTGACTGTGGTACTACACCTCTCAGCGTACTCTATGACATGTAACTGTATTATTATGTGTGACTGTGGTACTACACCTCTCAGCGTACTCTATGACATGTAACTGTATTATGTGTGACTGTGGTACTACACCTCTCAGCGTACTCTATGACATGTAACTGTATTATTATGTGTGACTGTGGTACTACACCTCTCAGCGTACTCTGACATGTAACTGTATTATTATGTGTGACTGTAGTACTACACCTCTCAGCCTACTCTATGACACGTAACTGTATTATTATGCGTGACTGTGGTACTACACCTCTCATCGTACTCTATGACATGTAACTGTATTATTATGTATGACTGTGGTACTACACCTCTCAGCGTACTCTATGACATGTAACTGTATTATTATGTGTGACTGTGGTACTACACCGCTCAGCGTACTCTGACATGTAACTGTATTATTATGTGTGACTGTGGTACTACAACTCTCAGCGTACTCTATGACATGTAACTGTATTATTATGTGTGACTGTGGTACTACACCTCTCAGCGTACTCTGACATGTCACTGTATTATTATGTGTGACTGTGGTACTACACCTCTCAGCGTACTCTATGACACGTAACTGTATTATTATGTGTGACTGTGGTACTACACCTCTCAGCGTACTCTATGACATGTAACTGTATTATTATGCGGGACTGTGGCACTACACCTCTCAGCGTACTCTATGACACGTAACTGTATTATTACGTGTGACTGTGGTACTACACCTTTTAGCATACTCTATGACATGTAACTGTATTATTATGTGTGACTGTGGTACTACACCTCTCAGCCTTCTCTATGACACGTAACTGTATTATTATGTGTGACTGTGGTACTACACCTCTCAGCCTACTCTATGACACGTAACTGTATTATTATGTGTGACTGTGGTACTACACCTCTCAGCCTTCTCTATGACACGTAACTGTATTATTATGTGTGACTGTGGTACTACACCTCTCAGCGTACTCTATGACATGTAACTGTATTATGTGTGACTGTGGTACTACACCTCTCAGCCTACTCTATGACATGTAACTGTATTATTATGTGTGACTGTGGTACTACACCTCTCAGCGTACTCTATGACATGTAACTGTATTATTATGTGTGACTGTGGTACTACACCTCTCAGCCTACTCTATGACACGTAACTGTATTATTACGTGTGACTGTGGTACTACACCTCTCAGCGTACTCTATGACACGTAACTGTATTATTACGTGTGACTGTAGTGCTACACCTCTCAGCCTACTCTATGACACGTAACTGTATTATTACGTGTGACTGTGGTACTACACCTCTCAGCGTACTCTATGACATGTAACTGTATTATTACGTGTGACTGTGGTACTACACCTCTCAGCGTACTCTATGACATGTAACTGTATTATTACGTGTGACTGTAGTACTACACCTCTCAGCGTACTCTATGACATGTAACTGTATTATTATGCGTGACTGTAGTACTACACCTCTCAGCGTACTCTGACATGTAACTGTATTATTACGTGTGACTGTAGTACTACACCTCTCAGCGTACTCTATGACATGTAACTGTATTATTATGCGTGACTGTGGTACTACACCTCTCAGCGTACTCTATGACATGTAACTGTATTATTATGTGTGACTGTGGTACTACACCTCTCAGCCTACTCTATGACACGTAACTGTATTATTACGTGTGACTGTGGTACTACACCTCTCAGCGTACTCTACGACATGTAACTGTATTATTATGTGTGACTGTGGTACTACACCTCTCAGCGTACTCTACGACATGTAACTGTATTATTATGCGTGACTGTGGTACTACACCTCTCAGCGTACTCTATGACATGTAACTGTATTATTATGTGTGACTGTGGTACTACACCTCTCAGCCTAGTCTATGACACGTAACTGTATTATTACGTGTGACTGTAGTACTACACCTCTCAGCGTACTCTATGACATGTAACTGTATTATTTTGTGTGACTGTGGTACTACACCTCTCAGCCTACTCTATGACATGTAACTGTATTATTATGTGTGACTGTGGTACTACACCTCTCAGCATACTCTATGACATGTAACTGTATTATTATGTGTGACTGTGGCACTACACCTCTCAGCGTACTCTATGACACGTAACTGTATTATTATGTGTGACTGTGGCACTACACCTCTCAGGATACTCTATGACATGTAACTGTATTATTACGTGTGACTGTGGTACTACACCTCTCAGCGTACTCTGACATGTAACTGTATTATTATGTGTGAATGTGGTACTACACCTCTCAGCGTACTCTGACATGTAACTGTATTATTATGTGTGACTGTGGTACTACACCTCTCAGCCTACTCTATGACACGTAACTGTATTATTATGTGTGACTGTGGTACTACATCTCCCAGCGTACTCTATGACACGTAACTGTATTATTATGTGTGACTGTGGTACTACACCTCTCAGCGTACTCTGACATGTAACTGTATTATTATGTGTGACTGTGGTACTACACCTCTCAGCGTACTCTGACATGTAACTGTATTATTATGTGTGACTGTAGTACTACACCTCTCAGCCTACTCTATGACACGTAACTGTATTATTATGTGTGACTGTGGTACTACATCTCCCAGCGTACTCTATGACATGTAACTGTATTATTATGCGTGACTGTGGTACTACACCTCTCAGCCTACTCTATGACATGTAACTGTATTATTATGTATGACTGTGGTACTACATCTCTCAGCGTACTCTATGACATGTAACTGTATTATTATGTGTGACTGTGGTACTACACCACTCAGCGTACTCTGACATGTAACTGTATTATTATGTGTGACTGTGGTACTACACCTCTCAGCGTACTCTATGACATGTAACTGTATTATTATGTGTGACTGTGGTACTACACCTCTCAGCGTACTCTATGACATGTAACTGTATTATTATGTATGACTGTGGTACTACACCTCTCAGCGTACTCTATGACATGTAACTGTATTATTATGTGTGACTGTGGTACTACACCTCTCAGCGTACTCTATGACATGTACCTGTATTATTATGTGTGACTGTGGTACTACACCTCCCAGCATAACCTATGACATGTAACTGTATTATTATGTGTGACTGTGGTACTACACCTCTCAGCGTACTCTATGACATGTAACTGTATTATTATGTGTGACTGTGGTACTACACCTCTCAGCGTACTCTATGACATGTAACTGTATTATTATGTGTGACTGTAGTACTACACCTCTCAGCGTACTCTATGACATGTAACTGTATTATTATGTGTGACTGTGGTACTACACCTCTCAGTGTACTCTATGACATGTAACTGTATTATTATGCGTGACTGTGGTACTACACCGCTCAGCGTACTCTGACATGTAACTGTATTATTATGTGTGACTGTGGTACTACACCTCTCAGCGTACTCTATGACATGTAACTGTATTATTATGTGTGACTGTGGTACTACACCTCTTAGCCTACTCTATGACACGTAACTGTATTATTATGCGTGACTGTGGTACTACACCTCTCAGCCTACTCTATGACATGTAACTGTATTATTATGCGTGACTGTGCTACTACACCTCTCAGCCTAATCTATGACATGTAACTGTATTATTATGTGTGACTGTGGTACTACACCTCTCAGCGTACTCTGACATGTAACTGTATTATTATGTGTGAATGTGGTACTACACCTCTCAGCGTACTCTGACATGTAACTGTATTATTATGTGTGACTGTGGTACTACACCTCTCAGCGTACTCTGACATGTAACTGTATTATTATGTGTGACTGTGGTACTACACCTCTCAGCGTACTCTATGACATGTAACTGTATTATTATGTGTGACTGTGGTACTACACCTCTCAGCCTACTCTATGACATGTAACTGTATTATTATGTGTGACTGTGGTACTACACCTCTCAGCCTACTCTATGACATGTAACTGTATTATTACGTGTGACTGTGGTACTACACCTCTCAGCGTACTCTGACATGTAACTGTATTATTATGTGTGACTGTGGTACTACACCTCTCAGCGTACTCTGACATGTAACTGTATTATTATGTGTGACTGTGGTACTACACCTCTCAGCGTACTCTATGACATGTAACTGTATTATTATGTGTGACTGTGGTACTACACCTCTCAGCCTACTCTATGACATGTAACTGTATTATTACGTGTGACTGTGGTACTACACCTCTCAGCGTACTCTGACATGTAACTGTATTATTACGTGTGACTGTAGTACTACACCTCTCAGCCTACTCTATGACACGTAACTGTATTATTACGTGTAACTGTGGTACTAAACCTCTCAGCGTACTCTACAACATGTAACTGTATTATTATGTGTGACTGTGGTACTACACCTCTCAGCCTACTCTATGACACGTAACTGTATTATTATGTGTGACTGTGGTACTACACCTCTCAGCCTACTCTATGACATGTAACTGTATTATGTGTGACTGTGGTACTACACCGCTCAGCGTACTCTATGACATGTAACTGTATTATTATGTGTGACTGTGGTACTACACCTCTCAGCGTACTCTGACATGTAACTGTATTATTATGCGTGACTGTGGTACTACACCTCTCAGCGTACTCTATGACACGTAACTGTATTACAATGTGTGACTGTGGTACTACACCTCTCAGCGTACTCTATGACATGTAACTGTATTATTATGTGTGACTGTGGTACTACACCTCTCAGCGTACTCTATGACATGTACCTGTATTATTATGTGTGACTGTGGTACTACACCTCCCAGCATAACCTATGACATGTAACTGTATTATTATGTGTGACTGTGGTACTACACCTCTCAGCGTACTCTATGACATGTAACTGTATTATTATGTGTGACTGTGGTACTACACCTCTAAGCGTACTCTATGACATGTAACTGTATTATTATGTGTGACTGTAGTACTACACCTCTCAGCGTACTCTATGACATGTAACTGTATTATTATGTGTGACTGTGGTACTACACCTCTCAGCGTACTCTATGACATGTAACTGTATTATTATGCGTGACTGTGGTACTACACCGCTCAGCGTACTCTGACATGTAACTGTATTATTATGTGTGACTGTGGTACTACACCTCTCAGCGTACTCTATGACATGTAACTGTATTATTATGTGTGACTGTGGTACTACACCTCTTAGCCTACTCTATGACACGTAACTGTATTATTATGCATGACTGTGGTACTACACCTCTCAGCCTACTCTATGACATGTAACTGTATTATTATGCGTGACTGTGCTACTACACCTCTCAGCCTAATCTATGACATGTAACTGTATTATTATGTGTGACTGTGGTACTACACCTCTCAGCGTACTCTGACATGTAACTGTATTATTATGTGTGAATGTGGTACTACACCTCTCAGCGTACTCTGACATGTAACTGTATTATTATGTGTGACTGTGGTACTACACCTCTCAGCGTACTCTGACATGTAACTGTATTATTATGTGTGACTGTGGTACTACACCTCTCAGCGTACTCTATGACATGTAACTGTATTATTATGTGTGACTGTGGTACTACACCTCTCAGCCTACTCTATGACATGTAACTGTATTATTACGTGTGACTGTGGTACTACACCTCTCAGCCTACTCTATGACACGTAACTGTATTATTATGTGTGACTGTGGTACTACACCTCTCAGCCTACTCTATGACATGTAACTGTATTATGTGTGACTGTGGTACTACACCGCTCAGCGTACTCTATGACATGTAACTGTATTATTATGTGTGACTGTGGTACTACACCTCTCAGCGTACTCTGACATGTAACTGTATTATTATGCGTGACTGTGGTACTACACCTCTCAGCGTACTCTATGACACGTAACTGTATTACAATGTGTGACTGTGGTACTACACCTCTCAGCGTACTCTCTGACATGTAACTGTATTATTATGTGTGACTGTGGTACTACACCTCTCAGCCTACTCTATGACATGTAACTGTATTATTATGCGTGACTGTGATACTACACCTCTCAGCCTACTCTATGACATGTAACTGTATTATTATGTGTGACTGTGGTACTACATCTCCCAGCGTACTCTATGACACGTAACTGTATTATTATGTGTGACTGTGGTACTACACCTCTCAGCGTACTCTGACATGTAACTGTATTATTACGTGTGACTGTAGTACTACACCTCTCAGCGTACTCTATGACATGTAACTGTATTATTATGTGTGACTGTGGTACTACACCACTCAGCGTACTCTATGACATGTAACTGTATTATTATGTGTGACTGTGGTACTACACCTCTCAGCGTACTCTATGACATGTAACTGTATTATTATGTGTGACTGTGGTACTACATCTCCCAGCGTACTCTATGACACGTAACTGTATTATTATGTGTGACTGTGGTTCTACACCTCTCAGCGTACTCTGACATGTAACTGTATTATTATGTGTGACTGTGGTACTACACCTCTCAGCGTACTCTATTACATGTAACTGTATTATTATGTGTGACTGTGGTACTACACCTCTCAGCGTACTCTATGACATGTAACTGTATTATTATGCGTGACTGTGGTACTACACCTCTCAGTGTACTCTGACATGTAACTGTATTATTACGTGTGACTGTAGTACTACACCTCTCCGCCTACTCTATGACACGTAACTGTATTATTACGTGTGACTGTGGTACTACACCTCTCAGCGTACTCTATGACCTGTAACTGTATTATTATGTGTGACTGTGGTACTATACCTCCCAGCGTACTCTATCACATGTAACAGTATTATTATGGGTGACTGTGGTACTACACCTCTCAGCGAACTCTATGACATGTAACTGTATTATTATGTGTGACTGTGGTACTACACCTCTCAGCGTACTCTATGACATGTAACTGTATTATTATGTGTGACTGTGGTACTACACCTCTCAGCGTACTCTATGACATGTAACTGTATTATTATGTGTGACTGTGGTACTACACCTCTCAGCGTACTCTATGACATGTAACTGTATTATTATGTGTGACTGTGGTACTACACCTCTCAGCGTACTCTATGACATGTAACTGTATTATAATGTGTGACTGTGGTACTACACCTCTCAGTGTACTCTATTACATGTAACTGTATTATTATGTGTGACTGTGGTACTACACCTCTCAGCCTACTCTATGACACGTAACTGTATTATTACGTATGACTGTGGTACTACACCTCTCAGCGTACTCTATGACACGTAACTGTATTATTATGCGTGACTGTGGTACTACACCTCTCAGCGTACTCTATGACATGTAACTGTATTATTATGCGTGACTGTGGTACTACACCTCTCAGCGTACTCTATGACATGTAACTGTATTATTATGTGTGACTGTGGTACTACACCTCTCAGCGTACTCTATGACACGTAACTGTATTATTACGTGTGACTGTGGTACTACACCTCTCAGCGTACTCTATGACATGTAACTGTATTATTATGCGTGACTGTGGTACTACACCTCTCAGCGTACTCTATGACATGTAACTGTATTATTATGTGTGACTGTGGTACTACACCTCTCAGTGTACTCTATGACATGTAACTGTATTATTATGCGTGACTGTGGTACTACACCTCTCAGCGTACTCTGACATGTAACTGTATTATTATGCGTGACTGTGGTACTACACCTCTCAGCCTACTCTATGACACGTAACTGTATTATTACGTGTGACTGTGGTACTACACCTCTCAGCGTACTCTATTACATGTAACTGTATTATTATGTGTGACTGTGGTACTACACTTCTCAGCCTACTCTATGACATGTAACTGTATTATTATGTGTGACTGTGGTACTACGCCTCTCAGCGTACTCTATGACATGTAACTGTATTAAAATGTGTGACTGTGGTACTACACCGCTCAGCGTACTCTATGACATGTAACTGTATTATTATGTGTGACTGTGGTACTATACCTCCCAGCGTACTCTATGACATGTAACTGTATTATTATGTGTGACTGTGGTACTATACCTCTCAGCGTACTCTATGACATGTAACTGTATTATTATGTGTGACTGTGGTACTATACCTCCCAGCGTACTCTATGACATGTAACTGTATTATTATGTGTGACTGTGGTACTATACCTCTCAGCGTACTCTATGACATGTAACTGTATTATTATGTGTGACTGTGGTACTACACCTCTCAGCGTACTCTATTACATGTAACTGTATTATTATGTGTGACTGTGGTACTACACCTCTCAGCCTACTCTATGACATGTAACTGTATTATTATGTGTGACTGTGGTACTACACCTCTCAGCGTACTCTATTACATGTAACTGTATTATTATGTGTGACTGTGGTACTACACTTCTCAGCCTACTCTATGACATGTAACTGTATTATTATGTGTGACTGTGGTACTACGCCTCTCAGCGTACTCTATGACATGTAACTGTATTAAAATGTGTGACTGTGGTACTACACCGCTCAGCGTACTCTATGACATGTAACTGTATTATTATGTGTGACGGTGGTACTACAACTCTCAGCGTACTCTATGACATGTAACTGTATTAAAATGTGTGACTGTGGTACTACACCGCTCAGCGTACTCTATGACATGTAACTGTATTATTACGTGTGACTGTGGTACTACAGCTCTCAGCGTACTCTATGACATGTAACTGTATTATTATGTGTGACTGTGGTACTACACCTCTCAGCGTACTCTATTACATGTAACTGTATTATTATGTGTGACTGTAGTACTACACCTCTCAGCGTACTCTGACATGTAACTGTATTATTATGTGTGACTGTGGTACTACACTTCTCAGCGTACTCTGACATGTAACTGTATTATTATGTGTGACTGTGGTACTACACCTCTCAGCGTACTCTATGACATGTAACTGTATTATTATGTGTGACTGTGGTACTACACCTCTCCGCCTACTCTATGACACGTAACTGTATTATTACGTGTGACTGTGGTACTACACCTCTCAGCGTACTCTACGACATGTAACTGTATTATTATGTGTGACTGTGGTACTACACCGCTCAGCGTACTCTGACATGTAACTGTATTATTATGTGTGACTGTGGTACTACACCTCTCAGCGTACTCTATGACATGTAACTGTATTATTATGTGACTGTGGTACAACACCTCCCAGCGTACACTATGACACGTAACTGTATTATTATGTGTGACTGTGGTACTACACCTCTCAGCGTACTCTATGACATGTAACTGTATTATTATGTGTGACTGTGGTACTACACCTCTCAGCGTACTCTATGACATGTCACTGTATTATTATGTGACTGTGGTACTACACCTCCCAGCGTACACTATGACACGTAACTGTATTATTATGTGTGACTGTGGTACTACACCTCTCAGCGTACTCTATGACATGTAACTGTATTATTATGTGTGACTGTGGTACTACACCTCTCAGCGTACTCTATGACATGTAACTGTATTATTATGTGTGACTGTGGTACTACACCTCTCAGCGTACTCTATGACATGTAACTGTATTATTATGTGTGACTGTTGTACTACATCTCCCAGCGTACTCTATGACACGTAACTGTATTATTACGTGTGACTGTGGTACTACACCTCTCAGCGTACTCTATGTCATGTAACTGTATTATGTGTGACTGTGGTACTACACCTCTCAGCCTACTCTATGACATGTAACTGTATTATTATGTGTGACTGTGGTACTACACCTCTCAGCGTACTCTATGACATGTAACTGTATTATTACGTGTGACTGTGGTACTACACCTCTCAGCCTACTCTATGACACGTAACAGTATTATTACGTGTGACTGTGGTACTACACCTCTCAGCGTACTCTATGACATGTAACTGTATTATGTGTGACTGTGGTACTACACCTCTCAGCCTACTCTATGACATGTAACTGTATTATTGTGTGACTGTGGTACTACACCTCTCAGCGTACTCTATGACATGTAACTGTATTATTATGTGTGACTGTGGTACTGCACCTCTCAGCCTACTCTATGACACGTAACTGTATTATTACGTGTGACTGTGGTACTACACCTCTCAGCGTACTCTATGACACGTAACTGTATTATTATGTGTGACTGTGGTTCTACACCTCTCAGCGTACTCTGACATGTAACTGTATTATTATGTGTGACTGTGGTACTACACCTCTCAGCGTACTCTATTACATGTAACTGTATTATTATGTGTGACTGTGGTACTACACCTCTCAGCGTACTCTATGACATGTAACTGTATTATTATGCGTGACTGTGGTACTACACCTCTCAGCGTACTCTGACATGTAACTGTATTATTACGTGTGACTGTAGTACTACACCTCTCCGCCTACTCTATGACACGTAACTGTATTATTACGTGTGACTGTGGTACTACACCTCTCAGCGTACTCTATGACCTGTAACTGTATTATTATGTGTGACTGTGGTACTATACCTCCCAGCGTACTCTATCACATGTAACAGTATTATTATGGGTGACTGTGGTACTACACCTCTCAGCGTACTCTATGACATGTAACTGTATTATTATGTGTGACTGTGGTACTACACCTCTCAGCGTACTCTATGACATGTAACTGTATTATTATGTGTGACTGTGGTACTACACCTCTCAGCGTACTCTATGACATGTAACTGTATTATTATGTGTGACTGTGGTACTACACCTCTCAGCGTACTCTATGACACGTAACTGTATTATTACGTGTGACTGTGGTACTACACCTCTCAGCGTACTCTATGACATGTAACTGTATTATTATGCGTGACTGTGGTACTACACCTCTCAGTGTACTCTATGACATGTAACTGTATTATTATGTGTGACTGTGGTACTACACCTCTCAGTGTACTCGATGACATGTAACTGTATTATTATGCGTGACTGTGGTACTACACCTCTCAGCGTACTCTGACATGTAACTGTATTATTATGCGTGACAGTGGTACTACACCTCTCCGCGTACTCTATGACATGTAACTGTATTATTATGTGTGACTGTGGTACTATACCTCCCAGCGTACTCTATGACATGTAACTGTATTATTATGTGTGACTGTGGTACTACACCTCTCAGCCTACTCTATGACATGTAACTGTATTATTATGTGTGACTGTGGTACTACACCTCTCAGCGTACTCTATTACATGTAACTGTATTATTATGTGTGACTGTGGTACTACACTTCTCAGCCTACTCTTTGACATGTAACTGTATTATTATGTGTGACTGTGGTACTACGCCTCTCAGCGTACTCTATGACATGTAACTGTATTATTATGTGTGACGGTGGTACTACAACTCTCAGCGTACTCTATGACATGTAACTGTATTAAAATGTGTGACTGTGGTACTACACCGCTCAGCGTACTCTATGACATGTAACTGTATTATTATGTGTGACGGTGGTACTACAACTCTCAGCGTACTCTATGACATGTAACTGTATTAAAATGTGTGACTGTGGTACTACACCGCTCAGCGTACTCTATGACATGTAACTGTATTATTACGTGTGACTGTGGTACTACAGCTCTCAGCGTACTCTATGACATGTAACTGTATTATTATGTGTGACTGTGGTACTACACCTCTCAGCGTACTCTATTACATGTAACTGTATTATTATGTGTGGCTGTAGTACTACACCTCTCAGCGTACTCTGACATGTAACTGTATTATTATGTGTGACTGTGGTACTACACTTCTCAGCGTACTCTGACGTGTAACTGTATTATTATGTGTGACTGTGGTACTACACCTCTCAGCGTACTCTATGACATGTAACAGTATTATTATGCGTGACTGTGGTACTACACCTCTCAGCGTACTCTATGACATGTAACTGTATTATTATGTGTGACTGTGGTACTACACCTCTCCGCCTACTCTATGACACGTAACTGTATTATTACGTGTGACTGTGGTACTACACCTCTCAGCGTACTCTACGACATGTAACTGTATTATTATGTGTGACTGTGGTACTACACTGCTCAGCGTACTCTGACATGTAACTGTATTATGTGTGACTGTGGTACTACACCTCTCAGCCTACTCTATGACATGTAACTGTTTTATTATGTGTGACTGTGGTACTACACCTCTCAGCGTACTCTATGACATGTAACTGTATTATTATGTGTGACTGTGGTACTGCACCTCTCAGCCTACTCTATGACACGTAACTGTATTATTACGTGTGACTGTGGTTCTACACCTCTCAGCGTACTCTGACATGTAACTGTATTATTATGTGTGACTGTGGTACTACACCTCTCAGCGTACTCTATTACATGTAACTGTATTATTATGTGTGACTGTGGTACTACACCTCTCAGCGTACTCTATGACATGTAACTGTATTATTATGCGTGACTGTGGTACTACACCTCTCAGCGTACTCTGACATGTAACTGTATTATTATGTGTGACTGTAGTACTACACCTCTCCGCCTACTCTATGACACGTAACTGTATTATTACGTGTGACTGTGGTACTACACCTCTCAGCGTACTCTATGACCTGTAACTGTATTATTATGTGTGACTGTGGTACTATACCTCCCAGCGTACTCTATCACATGTAACAGTATTATTATGGGTGACTGTGGTACTACACCTCTCAGCGTACTCTATGACATGTAACTGTATTATTATGTGTGACTGTGGTACTACACCTCTCAGCGTACTCTATGACATGTAACTGTATTATTATGTGTGACTGTGGTACTACACCTCTCAGCGTACTCTATGACATGTAACTGTATTATTATGTGTGACTGTGGTACTACACCTCTCAGCGTACTCTATGACATGTAACTGTATTATTATGTGTGACTGTGGTACTACACCTCTCAGCGTACTCTATGACATGTAACTGTATTATAATGTGTGACTGTGGTACTACACCTCTCAGTGTACTCTATTACATGTAACTGTATTATTATGTGTGACTGTGGTACTACACCTCTCAGCCTACTCTATGACACGTAACTGTATTATTACGTATGACTGTGGTACTACACCTCTCAGCGTACTCTATGACATGTAACTGTATTATTATGCGTGACTGTGGTACTACACCTCTCAGCGTACTCTATGACATGTAACTGTATTATTATGTGTGACTGTGGTACTACACCTCTCAGCGTACTCTATGACACGTAACTGTATTATTACGTGTGACTGTGGTACTACACCTCTCAGCGTACTCTATGACATGTAACTGTATTATTATGCGTGACTGTGGTACTACACCTCTCAGTGTACTCTATGACATGTAACTGTATTATTATGTGTGACTGTGGTACTACACCTCTCAGTGTACTCTATGACATGTAACTGTATTATTATGCGTGACTGTGGTACTGCACCTCTCAGCGTACTCTGACATGTAACTATTATTATGCGTGACAGTGGTACTACACCTCTCCGCGTACTCTATGACATGTAACTGTATTATTATGTGTGACTGTGGTACTATACCTCCCAGCGTACTCTATGACATGTAACTGTATTATTATGTGTGACTGTGGTACTATACCTCTCAGCGTACTCTATGACATGTAACTGTATTATTATGTGTGACTGTGGTACTACACCTCTCAGCGTACTCTATTACATGTAACTGTATTATTATGTGTGACTGTGGTACTACACCTCTCAGCCTACTCTATGACATGTAACTGTATTATTATGTGTGACTGTGGTACTACACCTCTCAGCGTACTCTATTACATGTAACTGTATTATTATGTGTGACTGTGGTACTACACTTCTCAGCATACGCTATGACATGTAACTGTATTATTATGTGTGACTGTGGTACTACGCCTCTCAGCGTACTCTATGACATGTAACTGTATTATTATGTGTGACGGTGGTACTACAACTCTCAGCGTACTCTATGACATGTAACTGTATTAAAATGTGTGACTGTGGTACTACACCGCTCAGCGTACTCTATGACATGTAACTGTATTATTATGTGTGACGGTGGTACTACAACTCTCAGCGTACTCTATGACATGTAACTGTATTAAAATGTGTGACTGTGGTACTACACCGCTCAGCGTACTCTATGACATGTAACTGTATTATTACGTGTGACTGTGGTACTACAGCTCTCAGCGTACTCTATGACATGTAACTGTATTATTATGTGTGACTGTGGTACTACACCTCTCAGCGTACTCTATTACATGTAACTGTATTATTATGTGTGACTGTAGTACTACACCTCTCAGCGTACTCTGACATGTAACTGTATTATTATGTGTGACTGTGGTACTACACTTCTCAGCGTACTCTGACGTGTAACTGTATTATTATGTGTGACTGTGGTACTACACCTCTCAGCGTACTCTATGACATGTAACAGTATTATTATGCGTGACTGTGGTACTACACCTCTCAGCGTACTCTATGACATGTAACTGTATTATTATGTGTGACTGTGGTACTACACCTCTCCGCCTACTCTATGAC
Source organism: Rhinoderma darwinii (assembly GCF_050947455.1). Taxonomy (NCBI): domain Eukaryota; kingdom Metazoa; phylum Chordata; class Amphibia; order Anura; family Rhinodermatidae; genus Rhinoderma; species Rhinoderma darwinii. The sequence goes on from NW_027464490.1 coordinate 91,963, forward strand.
ACGTAACTGTATTATTACGTGTGACTGTGGTACTATACCTCTCAGCGTACTCTACGACATGTAACTGTATTATTATGTGTGACTGTGGTACTACACCGCTCAGCGTACTCTGACATGTAACTGTATTATTATGTGTGACTGTGGTACTACACCTCTCAGCGTACTCTATGACATGTAACTGTATTATTATGTGACTGTGGTACTACACCTCCCAGCGTACACTATGACACGTAACTGTATTATTATGTGTGACTGTGGTACTACACCTCTCAGCGTACTCTATGACATGTAACTGTATTATTATGTGTGACTGTGGTACTACACCTCTCAGCGTACTCTATGACATGTAACTGTATTATTATGTGTGACTGTGGTACTACACCTCTCAGCGTACTCTATGACATGTAACTGTATTATTATGTGTGACTGTGGTACTACACCTCTCAGCGTACTCTATGACATGTCACTGTATTATTATGTGACTGTGGTACTACACCTCCCAGCGTACACTATGACACGTAACTGTATTATTATGTGTGACTGTGGTACTACACCTCTCAGCGTACTCTATGACATGTAACTGTATTATTATGTGTGACTGTGGTACTACACCTCTCAGCGTACTCTATGACATGTAACTGTATTATTATGTGTGACTGTGGTACTACACCTCTCAGCGTACTCTATGACATGTAACTGTATTATTATGTGTGACTGTGGTACTACATCTCCCAGCGTACTCTATGACACGTAACTGTATTATTATGTGTGACTGTGGTACTACACCTCTCAGCGTACTCTGACATGTAACTGTATTATTACGTGTGACTGTGGTACTACACCTCTCAGCCTACTCTATGACACGTAACTGTATTATTACGTGTGACTGTGGTACTACACCTCTCAGCGTACTCTATGACATGTAACTGTATTATGTGTGACTGTGGTACTACACCTCTCAGCCTACTCTATGACATGTAACTGTATTATTATGTGTGACTGTGGTACTACACCTCTCAGCGTACTCTATGACATGTAACTGTATTATTATGTGTGACTGTGGTACTACACCTCTCAGCCTACTCTATGACACGTAACTGTATTATTACGTGTGACTGTGGTACTACACCTCTCAGCGTACTCTATGACACGTAACTGTATTATTACGTGTGACTGTAGTGCTACACCTCTCAGCCTACTCTATGACACGTAACTGTATTATTACGTGTGACTGTGGTACTACACCTCTCAGCGTACTCTATGACATGTAACTGTATTATTACGTGTGACTGTGGTACTACACCTCTCAGCGTACTCTGACATGTAACTGTATTATTACGTGTGACTGTAGTACTACACCTCTCAGCGTACTCTATGACATGTAACTGTATTATTATGCGTGACTGTGGTACTACACCTCTCAGCGTACTCTATGACATGTAACTGTATTATTACGTGTGACTGTGGTACTACACCTCTCAGCCTACTCTATGACACGTAACTGTATTATTACGCGTGACTGTCGTACTACACCTCTCAGCGTACTCTACGACATGTAACTGTATTATTATGTGTGACTGTGGTACTACACCTCTCAGCGTACTCTATGACACCTAACTGTATTATTATGCGTGACTGTCGTACTACACCTCTCAGCGTACCTTTATGACATGTAACTGTATTATTATGTGTGACTGTGGTACTACACCTCTCAGCCTAGTCTATGACACGTAACTGTATTATTACGTGTGACTGTAGTACTACACCTCTCAGCGTACTCTATGACATGTAACTGTATTATTTTGTGTGACTGTGGTACTACACCTCTCAGCCTACTCTATGACATGTAACTGTATTATTATGTGTGACTGTGGTACTACACCTCTCAGCATACTCTATGACATGTAACCGTATTATTATGTGTGACTGTGGCACTACACCTCTCAGCGTACTCTATGACACGTAACTGTATTATTATGTGTGACTGTGGCACTACACCTCTCAGGATACTCTATGACATGTAACTGTATTATTACGTGTGACTGTGGTACTACACCTCTCAGCGTACTCTGACATGTAACTGTATTATTATGTGTGAATGTGGTACTACACCTCTCAGCGTACTCTGACATGTAACTGTATTATTATGTGTGACTGTGGTACTACACCTCTCAGCCTACTCTATGACATGTAACTGTATTATTATGTGTGACTGTGGTACTACACCTCTCAGCGTACTCTGACATGTAACTGTATTATTATGTGTGACTGTGGTACTACACCTCTCAGCGTACTCTGACATGTAACTGTATTATTATGCGTGACTGTGGTACTACACCTCTCAGCCTACTCTATGACATGTAACTGTATTATTATGTATGACTGTGGTACTACATCTCTCAGCGTACTCTATGACATGTAACTGTATTATTATGTGTGACTGTGGTACTACACCACTCAGCGTACTCTGACATGTAACTGTATTATTATGTGTGACTGTGGTACTACACCTCTCAGCGTACTCTATGACATGTAACTGTATTATTATGTGTGACTGTGGTACTACACCTCTCAGCGTACTCTATGACATGTAACTGTATTATTATGTATGACTGTGGTACTACACCTCTCAGCGTACTCTATGACATGTAACTGTATTATTATGTGTGACTGTGGTACTACACCTCTCAGCGTACTCTATGACATGTACCTGTATTATTATGTGTGACTGTGGTACTACACCTCCCAGCATAACCTATGACATGTAACTGTATTATTATGTGTGACTGTGGTACTACACCTCTCAGCGTACTCTATGACATGTAACTGTATTATTATGTGTGACTGTGGTACTACACCTCTCAGCGTACTCTATGACATGTAACTGTATTATTATGTGTGACTGTAGTACTACACCTCTCAGCGTACTCTGACATGTAACTGTATTATTATGTGTGACTGTGGTACTACACCTCTCAGCGTACTCTGACATGTAACTGTATTATTATGTGTGACTGTGGTACTACACCTCTCAGCGTACTCTATGACATGTAACTGTATTATTATGTGTGACTGTGGTACTACACCTCTTAGCCTACTCTATGACACGTAACTGTATTATTATGCGTGACTGTGGTACTACACCTCTCAGCCTACTCTATGACATGTAACTGTATTATTATGCGTGACTGTGGTACTACACCTCTCAGCCTACTCTATGACATGTAACTGTATTATTACGTGTGACTGTGGTACTACACCTCTCAGCGTACTCTATGACACGTAACTGTATTATTATGCGTGACTGTGGTACTACACCTCTCAGCCTACTCTATGACATGTAACTGTATTATTATGCGTGACTGTGGTACTACACCTCTCAGCCTACTCTATGACACGTAACTGTATTATTATGCGTGACTGTGGTACTACACCTCTCAGCCTAATCTATGACATGTAACTGTATTATTATGTGTGATTGTGGTACTACACCTCTCAGCGTACTCTGACATGTAACTGTATTATTATGTGTGAATGTGGTACTACACCTCTCAGCGTACTCTGACATGTAACTGTATTATTATGTGTGACTGTGGTACTACACCTCTCAGCGTACTCTGACATGTAACTGTATTATTATGTGTGACTGTGGTACTACACCTCTCAGCGTACTCTATGACATGTAACTGTATTATTATGTGTGACTGTGGTACTACACCTCTCAGCCTACTCTATGACATGTAACTGTATTATTACGTGTGACTGTGGTACTACACCTCTCAGCGTACTCTGACATGTAACTGTATTATTACGTGTGACTGTAGTACTACACCTCTCAGCCTACTCTATGACACGTAACTGTATTATTACGTGTGACTGTGGTACTAAACCTCTCAGCGTACTCTACGACATGTAACTGTATTATTATGTGTGACTGTGGTACTACACCTCTCAGCCTACTCTATGACACGTAACTGTATTATTATGTGTGACTGTGGTACTACACCTCTCAGCCTACTCTATGACATGTAACTGTATTATGTGTGACTGTGGTACTACACCGCTCAGCGTACTCTATGACATGTAACTGTATTATTATGTGTGACTGTGGTACTACACCTCTCAGCGTACTCTGACATGTAACTGTATTATTATGCATGACTGTGGTACTACACCTCTCAGCGTACTCTATGACACGTAACTGTATTACAATGTGTGACTGTGGTACTACACCTCTCAGCGTACTCTCTGACATGTAACTGTATTATTATGTGTGACTGTGGTACTACACCTCTCAGCCTACTCTATGACATGTAACTGTATTATTATGCGTGACTGTGATACTACACCTCTCAGCCTACTCTATGACATGTAACTGTATTATTATGTGTGACTGTGGTACTACATCTCCCTGCGTACTCTATGACACGTAACTGTATTATTATGTGTGACTGTGGTACTAAACCTCTCAGCGTAATCTGACATGTAACTGTATTATTACGTGTGACTGTAGTACTACACCTCTCAGCCTACTCTATGACAAGTAACTGTATTATTACGTGTGACTGTGGTACTACACCTCTCAGCGTACTCTACGACATGTAACTGTATTCTTATGTGTGACTGTGGTACTACACCTCTCAGCCTACTCTATGACACGTAACTGTATTATTACGTGTGACTGTAGTACTACACCTCTCAGCGTACTCTATGACATGTAACTGTATTATGTGTGACTGTAGTACTACACCTCTCAGCCTACTCTATGACACGTAACTGTATTATTACGTGTGACTGTGGTACTAAACCTCTCAGCATACTCTACGACATGTAACTGTATTATTATGTGTGACTGTGGTACTACACCTCTCAGCGTACTCTATGACACCTAACTGTATTATTATGCGTGACTGTCGTACTACACCTCTCAGCGTACTCTATGACATGTAACTGTATTATTATGTGTGACTGTGGTACTACACCTCTCAGCGTACTCAATGACATGTAACTGTATTATTACGTGTGACTGTGGTACTACACCTCTCAGCGTACTCTATGACATGTAACTGTATTATTATGTGTTACTGTGGTACTACACCTCTCAGCCTACTCTATGACACGTAACTGTATTATTACGTGTGACTGTGGTACTACACCTCTCAGCGTACTCTATGACACGTAACTGTATTATTACGTGTGACTGTGGTACTAAACCTCTCAGCGTACTCTACGACATGTAACTGTATTATTATGTGTGACTGTAGTACTACACCTCTCAGCCTACTCTATGACACGTAACTGTATTATTACGTGTGACTGTGGTACTACACCTCTCAGCGTACTCTGACATGTAACTGTATTATTACGTGTGACTGTAGTACTACACCTCTCAGCCTACTCTATGACACGTAACTGTATTATTACGTGTGACTGTGGTACTAAACCTCTCAGCGTACTCTACGACATGTAACTGTATTATTATGTGTGACTGTGGTACTACACCTCTCAGCCTACTCTATGACACGTAACTGTATTATTATGTGTGACTGTGGTACTACACCTCTCAGCCTACTCTATGACATGTAACTGTATTATGTGTGACTGTGGTACTACACCGCTCAGCGTACTCTATGACATGTAACTGTATTATTATGTGTGACTGTGGTACTACACCTCTCAGCGTACTCTGACATGTAACTGTATTATTATGCATGACTGTGGTACTACACCTCTCAGCGTACTCTATGACACGTAACTGTATTACAATGTGTGACTGTGGTACTACACCTCTCAGCGTACTCTCTGACATGTAACTGTATTATTATGTGTGACTGTGGTACTACACCTCTCAGCCTACTCTATGACATGTAACTGTATTATTATGCGTGACTGTGATACTACACCTCTCAGCCTACTCTATGACATGTAACTGTATTATTATGTGTGACTGTGGTACTACATCTCCCTGCGTACTCTATGACACGTAACTGTATTATTATGTGTGACTGTGGTACTAAACCTCTCAGCGTAATCTGACATGTAACTGTATTATTACGTGTGACTGTAGTACTACACCTCTCAGCCTACTCTATGACAAGTAACTGTATTATTACGTGTGACTGTGGTACTACACCTCTCAGCGTACTCTACGACATGTAACTGTATTCTTATGTGTGACTGTGGTACTACACCTCTCAGCCTACTCTATGACACGTAACTGTATTATTACGTGTGACTGTAGTACTACACCTCTCAGCGTACTCTATGACATGTAACTGTATTATGTGTGACTGTGGTACTACACCTCTCAGCGTACTCTGACATGTAACTGTATTATTACGTGTGACTGTAGTACTACACCTCTCAGCGTACTCTATGACACGTAACTGTATTATTACGTGTGACTGTGGTACTAAACCTCTCAGCATACTCTACGACATGTAACTGTATTATTATGTGTGACTGTGGTACTACACCTCTCAGCGTACTCTATGACACCTAACTGTATTATTATGCGTGACTGTCGTACTACACCTCTCAGCGTACTCTATGACATGTAACTGTATTATTATGTGTGACTGTGGTACTACACCTCTCAGCGTACTCTATGACATGTAACTGTATTATTACGTGTGACTGTGGTACTACACCTCTCAGCGTACTCTATGACATGTAACTGTATTATTATGTGTTACTGTGGTACTACACCTCTCAGCCTACTCTATGACACGTAACTGTATTATTACGTGTGACTGTGGTACTACACCTCTCAGCGTACTCTATGACACGTAACTGTATTATTACGTGTGACTGTAGTACTACACCTCTCAGCCTACTCTATGACACGTAACTGTATTATTACGTGTGACTGTGGTACTAAACCTCTCAGCGTACTCTACGACATGTAACTGTATTATTATGTGTGACTGTGGTACTACATCTCCCAGCGTACTCTATGACACGTAACTGTATTATTATGTGTGACTGTGGTACTACACCTCTCAGCGTACTCTGACATGTAACTGTATTATTATGTGTGACTGTGGTACTAAACCTCTCAGCGTACTCTACGACATGTAAATGTATTATTGTGCGTGACTGCGGTACTACACCTCTCAGCCTATTCTATGACACGTAACTGTATTATTATGTGTGACTGTGGTACTACATCTCCCAGCGTACTCTATGACATTTAACTGTATTATTATGCGTGACTGTGATAGTACACCTCTCAGCCTACTCTATGACATGTAACTGTATTATTATGTATGACTGTGGTACTACAGCTCTCAGCGTACTCTATGACATGTAACTTTATTATTATGTATGACTGTGGTACTACACCTCTCAGCGTACTCTATGACATGTAACTGTATTATTATGTGTGACTGTGGTACTACATCTCTCAGCGTACTCTATGACATGTAACTGTATTATTATGTGTGACTGTGGTACTACACCTCTCAGCGTACTCTATGAAATGTAACTGTATTATTATGTGTGACTGTGGTACTACACCTCTCAGCGTACTCTATGACATGTAACTGTATTATTATGTGTGACTGTGGTACTACACCTCTCAGCGTACTCTATGACATGTAACTGTATTATTATGTGTGACTGTGGTACTACACCTCTCAGCGTACTCTATGACACGTAACTGTATTATTATGCGTGACTGTGGTACTATACCTCTCAGCGTACTCTATGACATGTAACTGTATTATTATGTATGACTGTGGTACTACACCTCTCAGCGTACTCTATGACATGTAACTGTATTATTATGTGTGACTGTGGTACTACACCTCTCAGCGTACTCTATGACATGTACCTGTATTATTATGTGTGACTGTGGTACTACACCTCCCAGCATAACCTATGACATGCAACTGTATTATTATGTGTGACTGTGGTACTACACCTCTCAGCGTACTCTATGACATGTAACTGTATTATTATGTGTGACTGTGGTACTACACCTCTCAGCGTACTCTATGACATGTAACTGTATTATTATGTGTGACTGTAGTACTACACCTCTCAGCGTACTCTATGACATGGAACTGTATTATTATGTGTGACTGTGGTACTACACCTCTCAGCGTACTCTGACATGTAACTGTATTATTATGTGTGACTGTGGTACTACACCTCTCAGCGTACTCTATGACATGTAACTGTATTATTATGTGTGACTGTGGTACTACACCTCTTAGCCTACTCTATGACACGTAACTGTATTATTATGCGTGACTGTGGTGCTACACCTCTCAGCCTACTCTATGACATGTAACTGTATTATTATGCGTGACTGTGGTACTACACCTCTCAGCCTACTCTATGACACGTAACTGTATTATTACGTGTGACTGTGGTACTACACCTCTCAGCGTACTCTATGACACGTAACTGTATTATTATGCGTGACTGTGGTACTACACCTCTCAGCCTACTCTATGACATGTAACTGTATTATTATGCGTGACTGTGGTACTACACCTCTCAGCCTACTCTATGACATGTAACTGTATTATTATGTGTGACTGTGGTACTACACCTCTCAGCGTACTCTATGACATGTAACTGTATTATTATGTGTGACTGTGGTACTACACCTCTCAGCCTACTCTATGACACGTAACTGTATTATTACGTGTGACTGTGGTACTACACCTCTCAGCGTACTCTATGACACGTAACTGTATTATTACGTGTGACTGTAGTGCTACACCTCTCAGCCTACTCTATGACACGTAACTGTATTATTACGTGTGACTGTGGTACTACACCTCTCAGCGTACTCTATGACATGTAACTGTATTATTACGTGTGACTGTGGTACTACACCTCTCAGCGTACTCTGACATGTAACTGTATTATTACGTGTGACTGTAGTACTACACCTCTCAGCGTACTCTATGACATGTAACTGTATTATTATGCGTGACTGTGGTACTACACCTCTCAGCGTACTCTATGACATGTAACTGTATTATTACGTGTGACTGTGGTACTACACCTCTCAGCCTACTCTATGACACGTAACTGTATTATTACGCGTGACTGTCGTACTACACCTCTCAGCGTACTCTACGACATGTAACTGTATTATTATGTGTGACTGTGGTACTACACCTCTCAGCGTACTCTATGACACCTAACTGTATTATTATGCGTGACTGTCGTACTACACCTCTCAGCGTACCTTTATGACATGTAACTGTATTATTATGTGTGACTGTGGTACTACACCTCTCAGCCTAGTCTATGACACGTAACTGTATTATTACGTGTGACTGTAGTACTACACCTCTCAGCGTACTCTATGACATGTAACTGTATTATTTTGTGTGACTGTGGTACTACACCTCTCAGCCTACTCTATGACATGTAACTGTATTATTATGTGTGACTGTGGTACTACACCTCTCAGCATACTCTATGACATGTAACCGTATTATTATGTGTGACTGTGGCACTACACCTCTCAGCGTACTCTATGACACGTAACTGTATTATTATGTGTGACTGTGGCACTACACCTCTCAGGATACTCTATGACATGTAACTGTATTATTACGTGTGACTGTGGTACTACACCTCTCAGCGTACTCTGACATGTAACTGTATTATTATGTGTGAATGTGGTACTACACCTCTCAGCGTACTCTGACATGTAACTGTATTATTATGTGTGACTGTGGTACTACACCTCTCAGCCTACTCTATGACATGTAACTGTATTATTATGTGTGACTGTGGTACTACACCTCTCAGCGTACTCTGACATGTAACTGTATTATTATGTGTGACTGTGGTACTACACCTCTCAGCGTACTCTGACATGTAACTGTATTATTATGCGTGACTGTGGTACTACACCTCTCAGCCTACTCTATGACATGTAACTGTATTATTATGTATGACTGTGGTACTACATCTCTCAGCGTACTCTATGACATGTAACTGTATTATTATGTGTGACTGTGGTACTACACCACTCAGCGTACTCTGACATGTAACTGTATTATTATGTGTGACTGTGGTACTACACCTCTCAGCGTACTCTATGACATGTAACTGTATTATTATGTGTGACTGTGGTACTACACCTCTCAGCGTACTCTATGACATGTAACTGTATTATTATGTATGACTGTGGTACTACACCTCTCAGCGTACTCTATGACATGTAACTGTATTATTATGTGTGACTGTGGTACTACACCTCTCAGCGTACTCTATGACATGTACCTGTATTATTATGTGTGACTGTGGTACTACACCTCCCAGCATAACCTATGACATGTAACTGTATTATTATGTGTGACTGTGGTACTACACCTCTCAGCGTACTCTATGACATGTAACTGTATTATTATGTGTGACTGTGGTACTACACCTCTCAGCGTACTCTATGACATGTAACTGTATTATTATGTGTGACTGTAGTACTACACCTCTCAGCGTACTCTGACATGTAACTGTATTATTATGTGTGACTGTGGTACTACACCTCTCAGCGTACTCTGACATGTAACTGTATTATTATGTGTGACTGTGGTACTACACCTCTCAGCGTACTCTATGACATGTAACTGTATTATTATGTGTGACTGTGGTACTACACCTCTTAGCCTACTCTATGACACGTAACTGTATTATTATGCGTGACTGTGGTACTACACCTCTCAGCCTACTCTATGACATGTAACTGTATTATTATGCGTGACTGTGGTACTACACCTCTCAGCCTACTCTATGACATGTAACTGTATTATTACGTGTGACTGTGGTACTACACCTCTCAGCGTACTCTATGACACGTAACTGTATTATTATGCGTGACTGTGGTACTACACCTCTCAGCCTACTCTATGACATGTAACTGTATTATTATGCGTGACTGTGGTACTACACCTCTCAGCCTACTCTATGACACGTAACTGTATTATTATGCGTGACTGTGGTACTACACCTCTCAGCCTAATCTATGACATGTAACTGTATTATTATGTGTGATTGTGGTACTACACCTCTCAGCGTACTCTGACATGTAACTGTATTATTATGTGTGAATGTGGTACTACACCTCTCAGCGTACTCTGACATGTAACTGTATTATTATGTGTGACTGTGGTACTACACCTCTCAGCGTACTCTGACATGTAACTGTATTATTATGTGTGACTGTGGTACTACACCTCTCAGCGTACTCTATGACATGTAACTGTATTATTATGTGTGACTGTGGTACTACACCTCTCAGCCTACTCTATGACATGTAACTGTATTATTACGTGTGACTGTGGTACTACACCTCTCAGCGTACTCTGACATGTAACTGTATTATTACGTGTGACTGTAGTACTACACCTCTCAGCCTACTCTATGACACGTAACTGTATTATTACGTGTGACTGTGGTACTAAACCTCTCAGCGTACTCTACGACATGTAACTGTATTATTATGTGTGACTGTGGTACTACACCTCTCAGCCTACTCTATGACACGTAACTGTATTATTATGTGTGACTGTGGTACTACACCTCTCAGCCTACTCTATGACATGTAACTGTATTATGTGTGACTGTGGTACTACACCGCTCAGCGTACTCTATGACATGTAACTGTATTATTATGTGTGACTGTGGTACTACACCTCTCAGCGTACTCTGACATGTAACTGTATTATTATGCATGACTGTGGTACTACACCTCTCAGCGTACTCTATGACACGTAACTGTATTACAATGTGTGACTGTGGTACTACACCTCTCAGCGTACTCTCTGACATGTAACTGTATTATTATGTGTGACTGTGGTACTACACCTCTCAGCCTACTCTATGACATGTAACTGTATTATTATGCGTGACTGTGATACTACACCTCTCAGCCTACTCTATGACATGTAACTGTATTATTATGTGTGACTGTGGTACTACATCTCCCTGCGTACTCTATGACACGTAACTGTATTATTATGTGTGACTGTGGTACTAAACCTCTCAGCGTAATCTGACATGTAACTGTATTATTACGTGTGACTGTAGTACTACACCTCTCAGCCTACTCTATGACAAGTAACTGTATTATTACGTGTGACTGTGGTACTACACCTCTCAGCGTACTCTACGACATGTAACTGTATTCTTATGTGTGACTGTGGTACTACACCTCTCAGCCTACTCTATGACACGTAACTGTATTATTACGTGTGACTGTAGTACTACACCTCTCAGCGTACTCTATGACATGTAACTGTATTATGTGTGACTGTAGTACTACACCTCTCAGCCTACTCTATGACACGTAACTGTATTATTACGTGTGACTGTGGTACTAAACCTCTCAGCATACTCTACGACATGTAACTGTATTATTATGTGTGACTGTGGTACTACACCTCTCAGCGTACTCTATGACACCTAACTGTATTATTATGCGTGACTGTCGTACTACACCTCTCAGCGTACTCTATGACATGTAACTGTATTATTATGTGTGACTGTGGTACTACACCTCTCAGCGTACTCAATGACATGTAACTGTATTATTACGTGTGACTGTGGTACTACACCTCTCAGCGTACTCTATGACATGTAACTGTATTATTATGTGTTACTGTGGTACTACACCTCTCAGCCTACTCTATGACACGTAACTGTATTATTACGTGTGACTGTGGTACTACACCTCTCAGCGTACTCTATGACACGTAACTGTATTATTACGTGTGACTGTGGTACTAAACCTCTCAGCGTACTCTACGACATGTAACTGTATTATTATGTGTGACTGTAGTACTACACCTCTCAGCCTACTCTATGACACGTAACTGTATTATTACGTGTGACTGTGGTACTACACCTCTCAGCGTACTCTGACATGTAACTGTATTATTACGTGTGACTGTAGTACTACACCTCTCAGCCTACTCTATGACACGTAACTGTATTATTACGTGTGACTGTGGTACTAAACCTCTCAGCGTACTCTACGACATGTAACTGTATTATTATGTGTGACTGTGGTACTACACCTCTCAGCCTACTCTATGACACGTAACTGTATTATTATGTGTGACTGTGGTACTACACCTCTCAGCCTACTCTATGACATGTAACTGTATTATGTGTGACTGTGGTACTACACCGCTCAGCGTACTCTATGACATGTAACTGTATTATTATGTGTGACTGTGGTACTACACCTCTCAGCGTACTCTGACATGTAACTGTATTATTATGCATGACTGTGGTACTACACCTCTCAGCGTACTCTATGACACGTAACTGTATTACAATGTGTGACTGTGGTACTACACCTCTCAGCGTACTCTCTGACATGTAACTGTATTATTATGTGTGACTGTGGTACTACACCTCTCAGCCTACTCTATGACATGTAACTGTATTATTATGCGTGACTGTGATACTACACCTCTCAGCCTACTCTATGACATGTAACTGTATTATTATGTGTGACTGTGGTACTACATCTCCCTGCGTACTCTATGACACGTAACTGTATTATTATGTGTGACTGTGGTACTAAACCTCTCAGCGTAATCTGACATGTAACTGTATTATTACGTGTGACTGTAGTACTACACCTCTCAGCCTACTCTATGACAAGTAACTGTATTATTACGTGTGACTGTGGTACTACACCTCTCAGCGTACTCTACGACATGTAACTGTATTCTTATGTGTGACTGTGGTACTACACCTCTCAGCCTACTCTATGACACGTAACTGTATTATTACGTGTGACTGTAGTACTACACCTCTCAGCGTACTCTATGACATGTAACTGTATTATGTGTGACTGTGGTACTACACCTCTCAGCGTACTCTGACATGTAACTGTATTATTACGTGTGACTGTAGTACTACACCTCTCAGCGTACTCTATGACACGTAACTGTATTATTACGTGTGACTGTGGTACTAAACCTCTCAGCATACTCTACGACATGTAACTGTATTATTATGTGTGACTGTGGTACTACACCTCTCAGCGTACTCTATGACACCTAACTGTATTATTATGCGTGACTGTCGTACTACACCTCTCAGCGTACTCTATGACATGTAACTGTATTATTATGTGTGACTGTGGTACTACACCTCTCAGCGTACTCTATGACATGTAACTGTATTATTACGTGTGACTGTGGTACTACACCTCTCAGCGTACTCTATGACATGTAACTGTATTATTATGTGTTACTGTGGTACTACACCTCTCAGCCTACTCTATGACACGTAACTGTATTATTACGTGTGACTGTGGTACTACACCTCTCAGCGTACTCTATGACACGTAACTGTATTATTACGTGTGACTGTAGTACTACACCTCTCAGCCTACTCTATGACACGTAACTGTATTATTACGTGTGACTGTGGTACTAAACCTCTCAGCGTACTCTACGACATGTAACTGTATTATTATGTGTGACTGTGGTACTACATCTCCCAGCGTACTCTATGACACGTAACTGTATTATTATGTGTGACTGTGGTACTACACCTCTCAGCGTACTCTGACATGTAACTGTATTATTATGTGTGACTGTGGTACTAAACCTCTCAGCGTACTCTACGACATGTAAATGTATTATTGTGCGTGACTGCGGTACTACACCTCTCAGCCTATTCTATGACACGTAACTGTATTATTATGTGTGACTGTGGTACTACATCTCCCAGCGTACTCTATGACATTTAACTGTATTATTATGCGTGACTGTGATAGTACACCTCTCAGCCTACTCTATGACATGTAACTGTATTATTATGTATGACTGTGGTACTACAGCTCTCAGCGTACTCTATGACATGTAACTTTATTATTATGTATGACTGTGGTACTACACCTCTCAGCGTACTCTATGACATGTAACTGTATTATTATGTGTGACTGTGGTACTACATCTCTCAGCGTACTCTATGACATGTAACTGTATTATTATGTGTGACTGTGGTACTACACCTCTCAGCGTACTCTATGAAATGTAACTGTATTATTATGTGTGACTGTGGTACTACACCTCTCAGCGTACTCTATGACATGTAACTGTATTATTATGTGTGACTGTGGTACTACACCTCTCAGCGTACTCTATGACATGTAACTGTATTATTATGTGTGACTGTGGTACTACACCTCTCAGCGTACTCTATGACACGTAACTGTATTATTATGCGTGACTGTGGTACTATACCTCTCAGCGTACTCTATGACATGTAACTGTATTATTATGTATGACTGTGGTACTACACCTCTCAGCGTACTCTATGACATGTAACTGTATTATTATGTGTGACTGTGGTACTACACCTCTCAGCGTACTCTATGACATGTACCTGTATTATTATGTGTGACTGTGGTACTACACCTCCCAGCATAACCTATGACATGCAACTGTATTATTATGTGTGACTGTGGTACTACACCTCTCAGCGTACTCTATGACATGTAACTGTATTATTATGTGTGACTGTGGTACTACACCTCTCAGCGTACTCTATGACATGTAACTGTATTATTATGTGTGACTGTAGTACTACACCTCTCAGCGTACTCTATGACATGGAACTGTATTATTATGTGTGACTGTGGTACTACACCTCTCAGCGTACTCTGACATGTAACTGTATTATTATGTGTGACTGTGGTACTACACCTCTCAGCGTACTCTATGACATGTAACTGTATTATTATGTGTGACTGTGGTACTACACCTCTTAGCCTACTCTATGACACGTAACTGTATTATTATGCGTGACTGTGGTGCTACACCTCTCAGCCTACTCTATGACATGTAACTGTATTATTATGCGTGACTGTGGTACTACACCTCTCAGCCTACTCTATGACACGTAACTGTATTATTACGTGTGACTGTGGTACTACACCTCTCAGCGTACTCTATGACACGTAACTGTATTATTATGCGTGACTGTGGTACTACACCTCTCAGCCTACTCTATGACATGTAACTGTATTATTATGCGTGACTGTGGTACTACACCTCTCAGCCTACTCTATGACACGTAACTGTATTATTATGCGTGACTGTGGTACTACACCTCTCAGCCTAATCTATGACATGTAACTGTATTATTATGTGTGATTGTGGTACTACACCTCTCAGCGTACTCTGACATGTAACTGTATTATTATGTGTGAATGTGGTACTACACCTCTCAGCGTACTCTGACATGTAACTGTATTATTATGTGTGACTGTGGTACTACACCTCTCAGCGTACTCTGACATGTAACTGTATTATTATGTGTGACTGTGGTACTACACCTCTCAGCGTACTCTATGACATGTAACTGTATTATTATGTGTGACTGTGGTACTACACCTCTCAGCCTACTCTATGACATGTAACTGTATTATTACGTGTGACTGTGGTACTACACCTCTCAGCGTACTCTGACACGTAACTGTATTATTACGTGTGACTGTGGTACTAAACCTCTCAGCGTACTCTACGACATGTAACTGTATTATTATGTGTGACTGTGGTACTACACCTCTCAGCCTACTCTATGACACGTAACTGTATTATTATGTGTGACTGTGGTACTACACCTCTCAGCCTACTCTATGACATGTAACTGTATTATGTGTGACTGTGGTACTACACCGCTCAGCGTACTCTATGACATGTAACTGTATTATTATGTGTGACTGTGGTACTACACCTCTCAGCGTACTCTGACATGTAACTGTATTATTATGCATGACTGTGGTACTACACCTCTCAGCGTACTCTATGACACGTAACTGTATTACAATGTGTGACTGTGGTACTACACCTCTCAGCGTACTCTCTGACATGTAACTGTATTATTATGTGTGACTGTGGTACTACACCTCTCAGCCTACTCTATGACATGTAACTGTATTATTATGCGTGACTGTGATACTACACCTCTCAGCCTACTCTATGACATGTAACTGTATTATTATGTGTGACTGTGGTACTACATCTCCCTGCGTACTCTATGACACGTAACTGTATTATTATGTGTGACTGTGGTACTAAACCTCTCAGCGTAATCTGACATGTAACTGTATTATTATGTGTGACTGTGGTACTACACCTCTCAGCCTACTCTATGACAAGTAACTGTATTATTACGTGTGACTGTAGTACTACACCTCTCAGCCTACTCTATGACAAGTAACTGTATTATTACGTGTGACTGTGGTACTACACCTCTCAGCGTACTCTACGACATGTAACTGTATTCTTATGTGTGACTGTGGTACTACACCTCTCAGCCTACTCTATGACACGTAACTGTATTATTACGTGTGACTGTAGTACTACACCTCTCAGCGTACTCTATGACATGTAACTGTATTATGTGTGACTGTGGTACTACACCTCTCAGCGTACTCTGACATGTAACTGTATTATTACGTGTGACTGTAGTACTACACCTCTCAGCCTACTCTATGACACGTAACTGTATTATTACGTGTGACTGTGGTACTAAACCTCTCAGCATACTCTACGACATGTAACTGTATTATTATGTGTGACTGTGGTACTACACCTCTCAGCGTACTCTATGACACGTAACTGTATTATTATGCGTGACTGTCGTACTACACCTCTCAGCGTACTCTATGACATGTAACTGTATTATTATGTGTGACTGTGGTACTACACCTCTCAGCGTACTCTATGACATGTAACTGTATTATTACGTGTGACTGTGGTACTACACCTCTCAGCGTACTCTATGACATGTAACTGTATTATTATGTGTTACTGTGGTACTACACCTCTCAGCCTACTCTATGACACGTAACTGTATTATTACGTGTGACTGTGGTACTACACCTCTCAGCGTACTCTATGACACTTAACTGTATTATTACGTGTGACTGTAGTACTACACCTCTCAGCCTACTCTATGACACGTAACTGTATTATTACGTGTGACTGTGGTACTAAACCTCTCAGCGTACTCTACGACATGTAACTGTATTATTATGTGTGACTGTGGTACTACATCTCCCAGCGTACTCTATGACACGTAACTGTATTATTATGTGTGACTGTGGTACTACACCTCTCAGCGTACTCTGACATGTAACTGTATTATTATGTGTGACTGTGGTACTACACCTCTCAGCGTACTCTACGACATGTAAATGTATTATTATGCGTGACTGTGGTACTACACCTCTCAGCCTATTCTATGACACGTAACTGTATTATTATGTGTGACTGTGGTACTACATCTCCCAGCGTACTCTATGACATTTAACTGTATTATTATGCGTGACTGTGATAGTACACCTCTCAGCCTACTCTATGACATGTAACTGTATTATTATGTATGACTGTGGTACTACACCTCTCAGCGTACTCTATGACATGTAACTGTATTATTATGTGTGACTGTGGTACTACAGCTCTCAGCGTACTCTATGACATGTAACTTTATTATTATGTATGACTGTGGTACTACACCTCTCAGCGTACTCTATGACATGTAACTGTATTATTATGTGTGACTGTGGTACTACATCTCTCAGCGTACTCTATGACATGTAACTGTATTATTATGTGTGACTGTGGTACTACACCTCTCAGCGTACTCTATGAAATGTAACTGTATTATTATGTGTGACTGTGGTACTACACCTCTCAGCGTACTCTATGACATGTAACTGTATTATTATGTGTGACTGTGGTACTACACCTCTCAGCGTACTCTATGACATGTAACTGTATTATTATGTGTGACTGTGGTACTACACCTCTCAGCGTACTCTATGACACGTAACTGTATTATTATGCGTGACTGTGGTACTACACCTCTCAGCGTACTCTATGACATGTAACTGTATTATTACGTGTGACTGTAGTACTACACCTCTCAGCGTACTCTATGACATGTAACTGTATTATTATGTGTGACTGTGGTACTACACCACTCAGCGTACTCTATGACATGTAACTGTATTATTATGTGTGACTGTGGTACTACACCTCTCAGCGTACTCTATGACATGTAACTGTATTATTATGTGTGACTGTAGTACTACACCTCTCATCGTACTCTATGACATGTAACTGTATTATTATGTGTGACTGTGGTTCTACAAC